>NW_028321636.1:45000-135753 GCF_062004578.1 Staurois parvus | reverse complement strand
TTTTTGTGATACGCGCTGCATTACTTTAACTGACAATTGCGCGGTCGTGCAACGCAGAACCCACATGGAAATTTACGTCCTTTTTTTCCCACAAATAGAGCTTTCTTTCGGTGGTATTTTATCACCTGTGCGGTTTTTATTTTTTGCGCCATAAACAAGAAGAGACCGACAATTTTGAAAAGAAAAAATATATATATTTTTTACTTTTTGCTATAAAACATATCCAGTAAAAAAAAATTTAAAAAATCAGAATTTCAGCCAAAATGTATTCTGCTCTGTGTCTCAGCTAAAAAAAATCCCAATACGTGGAAATGAATTGGTTTATGTGAAAGTTACAGCGTCTACAAATGGCGGGATATACAGTATACTGGATTTTTGTTTTTTTAAATGTTATACTAGTAACGGCGGTGATCAGCGACTTATAGCGGGACTGCGGCGGGCATTTTGACACTGGGGGGGGAACTGACTTGGTGTCACTGACATCCCCAGTGACACCAATAACAGTGATCAGTGCTAATAAAAAGCCCTGACACTGTACTAATGGCACTGGGCAGGAATGGGTTAACATCTGGGGCCATCAAAGGGTTAACTGTGTGCTGTGTTACTCGGGAGCCATGCTGTGCAGAGACATACAAAGCAGCATGTCCTTGCTGGCAGGAGAGAGGTCTGTGCTGTTCACATACAGACTCTCCTGCTGTCACTGTTCCTCGGTGATCGCCGGGTGCCGGCAAGGCATCTCCGGCTGGGACCCGGTGATCGACAGCTGTATCCACCACTGACGGCACGTGCGTGCGCGCCCCTGAACCAAAAACACAAATCACTTGAAAATATTTGTGATTTTTGCGCAGCCATGCCACCCTGTAGCAGTACTTATAGGGCGGTTGGGAAGCAATTAATAAAACGCATATTTTAAGGACAATGCGCTAGGCCGGTGCGCCTTTGTTTTACGATTTGAGCGCATACCTGAATATTTGTGCGCTATGACGTCACTTTTTTTATTCTACTTATTTTTTTTGTCTGTTTTTTTTTTCTCTTTCTGTAAAATGTAAATAAATAAAAAAAAACACCCTTAAAGTGGCAGTAAACTGGGATTGGTGAATTTGCTTCTACAGAGGAGATTACCACGAGGCTTGCGTACAGTGCAATCGATATCTCGTGAACGTGCGCCGTATAGGAGATACAATTTCAGCAGCCGGTGACGTCACCAGCACAGGCGCACTAGGAGGGCTCGCTGGGTGCGCCGTCCATTCAGAGCGCTGTGCTGCAATGGTGACTCCCGCAGATGTGGGGAGGAGGGAGTGATGTCATCGCGGCTCGGCCATTCAAACAGCTGGAGCTTGCAAACCCAGAAGGAAGATCAGGTGGAAGCGGCCAGCAGTGGTGACGTTGTGCCGCTGGAGGGATCCATTTGGAAGGTAAAGTCTGCTGCAGTATGTGGTGCAGTCAGCCCAAAGGATGGCTCTGGTGATGGGATTCAGCACCCTGAACAGAGCCCAATGCAGAGCTGTGCTGTCCCTCCCGCAGCATTTTATTACCCCCCCCCCCCCCCCCAAATGTACTGCCTGCACCTTAAAGCCGTAGTAAAGCTTAAAGAAAAAAAAGTTTTCCTCCTGCAAGGCGATAGCGTGACGTGTTGTATGTGTCACATAAATATGAAAAATGCGCCTTAAACTGAATCCCTCCAGCGGCTCGCTGTCACCACTGACAGGGCTTCCATCTTTACTCGGTCTTCCTTCTGGGTTCGCGGACTCCAAACTGTCTGATTGGCTGAGCCACAATGATGTCACTCGCGTGCATGGGAGAGGGACCCCCAGGTACGGCACGCAGCACTGAAGGAACGACACCGATCACCGGCTGCTGCTTGATGGGATATCCACCTAAACGGGTCACATTTAGGAGATTTTCATTTTTACCTCCAGATAAGATTTATTATGAGCTCACCTGAAGGTAAAAATCACCAAAATGAGTTTACTATTCCTTCAGCAGGGGGCCGCCGCAGAGCACCAATGTACTAAAACCTCAGCGCTACTGTTACCTGGATACCAAAAACAGAGATCAACCGCAGTCCCATAGGAGGCAATTACTGCAGGGACCCCGACAAACGGATGCCGACCTAACTGCCACTGATTCAGGGATTTACTTTGGGATTACATATTAAAGAAACATCTATCTTCTGCCTCCCTCCCTCCCTCCTTTCCTTCCTTCCTTTCATTCCTTCCTTCCTTCATCCCTTCCTCCCTCCTCCTCCCTTCCCCTCTTTCATTCCTCCTTCCCCTTCCTTCCCTTCTTTCCTTCCTTCCCCTTCCTTCCTTCCTTCCTTCCTTCCTTCCTTCCTTCCTTCCTTCCTTCCTTCCTCCCTCCTCCCTTCCTTCCTTCCCTTCCTTCCTTCCTTCTGCCTCCCTCCATCCCTCCCTTCCTTCCTTCCTTCCTTCCTCCTCCCTCCTTCCTTCCTTCCTTCCTTCCTTCCTCCCTCCCTCCCCTCCCTCTCCCTCCTTTCCTTCCTTCCTTCCTCCCTTCCCCTCTTCATTCCTCCTTCCCTTCCTTCCTTCCTTCCTTCCTTCCTTCTCCCCCCTCCCGCCTCCGTTCCTTCCTTCCCTCCATTTCCCTCTAGCGTTTCCTTCCTCCGTCCCCTCCCTCCTTCCCCTTCCTCCCTCCCTCCCTCTTTCCTTCCTTCCTTCCTCCCTTCCCCTCTTCATTCCTCCTTCCCTTCCTTCCTTCTTTCCTTCCTTCCTTCCTCCCTCCCTCCCTTCCTTCCTTCCTTCCTTCCTCCCTCCCTCCCTCCCTCCCTCCCTTTATTCCTTCCTTCCTCCCTTTCCCTCTGCGTTCCTTCCTTCCTTCCTTCCTTCCTTCCTTCCTTCTCTCCCTCCCTGCCTTCCTTCCTTCCTTCCTTCCTTCCTTCCTTCCTTCCTTCCTCCCTTTCCCTCTGCGTTCCTTCCTTCCTTCCTTCCTTCCTTCCTTCCTTCCTCCCCTCCCTCCCTCCCTCCCTTCCTTCCTTCCTTCCTTCCTTTCCCTCTGCGTTCCTTCCTTCCTTCCTTCCGTCCTTCCTTCCTTCCTCCCCTTCCTTCCTCCCCTTCCTTCCTTCCTTCCTTCTTCCCTCCCTCCCTCCCTCCCTTCCCTCCTTTCCTTCCTTCCTTCTTCCCTCCCTCCCTCCCTTCCTTCCTTCCTTCCTTCCCTTCCTTCCTTCCTCGCTTCCTTCCTTCCTTCCTTCCCTTCCTCCCTTCCTCCCTTCCTTCCCTTCCTTCCTTCCTTCCTTCCCTTCCTTCCTTCCTTCCTTCCTTCCTTCCTTCCTTCCTTCCTTCCTTCCTTCCTTCTTTCCTCCCTCCCTCCCTTCCTTCCTTCCTTCCTTCCTTCCTTCCTTCCTTCCTTCCTCGCTTCCTTCCTTCCTTCCCTTCCTTCCTTCCTTCCTTCCTTCCTTCCTTCCTTCCTTCCTTCCTTCCTTCCTTCCTTCCTCCCTTCCTCCCTTCCTTCCTTTCCTTCCTTCCTTCCCTTCCTCCCTTCCTTCCCTTCCTCCCTCCCTTCCTTCCCTTCCTTCCTCCCTTTCCCTCTGCGTTCCTTCCTTCCTTCCTTCCTTCTCGCATTGATTTATCAAGAATGGATTTACTTGAGATGAGATGCCCCGTAGCTCAGTTGGATCCATTGGAGGGAAGGGGGGGAGGAGTCTACATAAATATTGAAAATAAAATAAAAAGTTCCTTTGTAAATGTCAGAGCTACAAAACAAATCACTGCTCCCGGCTATAACGAAGTGGAAGCAACTGGGAACAACAGCCACTCAGCCACCAAGTGGTAGGCCACGTCACATGACAGGGCGGGGTCAGCGCATGCTGAAGCGCACAGTGCGCAGAAGTCGCCAACTGTCTGCAGAGTCAATAGCTAAAGACCTCCAAACTGGTGTGGCCTTCAGATGAGCCCAACAACAGTGCGTAGAGAGCTTCATGGAATGGGTTTCCATGGCCGAGCAGCTGCATCCAAGCCTTCCATCACCAAGTGCAATGCAAAGCGCCGGATGCCGTGGTGTAAAGCACGCTGCCACTGGACTCTAGAGCAGGGGAGACGTGTTCTCTGGAGGGACCAATCACGCTTCTCTGTCTGGCCATCCGATGGACGTGTCTGGGTTTGGCGGTGGCCAGGAGAACGGTACTTGCCTGACTGCATTGTGCCAAGTGTAAAGTTTGGTGGAGGGGGGATTATGGTGTGGGGGTGTTCCTCAGGGGTTGGGCTTGGCCCCCTAGTTCCAGTGAAGGGAACTCTTAAGGTGACATTTTGGACAATTTCATGCTCCCATCTTTGTGGGAAGAGTTTGGGGATGGCCCCTTCCTGTTCCAACATTCCTGCCCACCAGTGCACAAAGCAAGGTCCATAAAGACATGGAGGAGCCAGTTTGGGGTGGAGGAACTTGACTGGCCTGCACAGAGTCCTGACCTCAACCCCATAGAACACCTTTGGGATGATTTAGAGCGGAGACTGCGAGCCAGGCCTCCTCCCCCGACATCAGTGCCCCTCCCCCGACATCAGTGCCTGACCTGACAAATGTGCTTCTGGAAGAATGGTCCAACCTTCCCATAGACACCCTCCTAAACCTTGTGGACGGCCTTCCCAGAAGAGTTGAAGCTGTTATAGCTGCAAAGGGCGGGGCCAACTCAATATTGAACCCTACGGACTAAGACTGGGGGGCCATTAAAGGTCATGTGTGTGGAAAGGGCGGGGCCAACTCAATATTGAACCCAATGGACTAAGACTGGGGGGCCATTAAAGGTCATGTGTGTGGGAAGGGCGGGGCCAACTCAATATTGAACCCTACGGGCTAAGACTGGGGGGCCATTAAAGGTCAGGTGTGTGGAAAGGGCGGGGCCAACTCAATATTGAACCCTACGGACTAAGACTGGGGGGCCAATAAAGGTCATGTGCGTGGAAAGGGCGGGGCCAACTCAATATTGAACCCTACAGACTAAGACTGGCGGGCCATTAAAGGTCATGTGTGTGGAAAGGGCGGGGCCAACTCAATATTGAACCCTACGGACTAAGACTGGGGGGGCATTAAAGGTCATGTGCGAGGAAAGGGCGGGGCCAACTCAATATTGAACCCTACGGACTAAGACTGGGGGGCCATTAAAGGTCATGTATGTGGGAAGGGCAGAGGCCCAATACTTGGGGCAATATAGTGTATATACGGGGGGGGCGGGGACAATATTTGGGGCAATATAGTGTATATACGGGGGGGCGGGGACAATACTTGGGGCAATATAGTGTATATACGGGGGGCAGGGACAATACAGTGTATATACGGGGGGGGGCAGGGACAGTACTTAGGGCAGTACAGTGTATATACGGGGGGCGGGGACAATACTTGGGGCAATATAGTGTATATACGGGGGGGCGGGGACAATACTTTGGACAATATAGTGTATATCACGGGGGGGGGGACAATACTTGGGGCAATACAGTGTATATACAGAGGGGGGGACAATACTTGGGGCAATATAGTGTATATCAGGGGGGGGACAATACTTGGGGCAATACAGTGTATATACAGAGGGGGGGACAATACTTGGGGCAATATAGTGTATATCGGGGGGACGGGGACAATACTTGGGGCAATACAGTGTATATACGGGGGGGGACAATACTTGGGGCAATACAGTGTATATACGGGGGGCAGGGACAATACTTGGGGCAATACAGTGTATATACGGGGGGCAGGGACAATACTTGGGGCAATACAGTGTATATTCTGGGGGCGGGGACAATACTTGAGGCAATATAGTGTATATACGGAGGGCAGGGACAATACTTGGGGCATTACAGTGTATATTCGGGGGGCGGGGACAATACTTGGGGCAATAGTGTATATATGGGGGGCGGGGACAATACTTGGGGCAATATGGTGTATATACGGGGGGCAGGGACAATACTTGGGGCAATACAGTGTATATTCGGGGGGCGGGGACAATACTTGGGGCAATACAGTGTATATATGGGGGGCGGGGACAATACTTGGGGCAATATGGTGTATATACAGGGGTGCGGGGACAATACTTGGGGCAATACAGTGTATATATGGGGGGTGGGGACAATATTTGGGGCAATACAGTGTATATACGGGGGGGGGACAATACTTGGGGCAATACAGTGTATATACGGGGGGCAGGGACAATACTTGGGGCAATACAGTGTATATTCTGGGGGCGGGGACAATACTTGGGGCAATACAGTGTATATTCGGGGGGCGGGGACAATACTTGGGGCAATAGTGTATATATGGGGGGCGGGGACAATACTTGGGGCAATATGGTGTATATACGGGGGGCAGGGACAATACTTGGGGCAATACAGTGTATATTCGGGGGGCGGGGACAATACTTGGGGCAATAGTGTATATATGGGGGGCGGGGACAATACTTGGGGCAATATGGTGTATATACAGGGGGGCGGGGACAATACTTGGGGCAATACAGTGTATATATGGGGGGTGGGGACAATATTTGGGGCAATACACTGTATATATAGGGGGGGTGAGGACAATATTTGGGGCAATACACTGTATATATAGGGGGGGGGCGGGGACAATACTTGGGGCAGTATGGTATATATATATATATATATATATATATATACAGTGTATATATGGGGGGGTGGACAATATTTGGGGCAATACAGTGTATATACATACAGTCAGGTCCATAAATATTGGGCCATGGACACAATTCTAACATTTTTGGCTCTATACACCACAATGGATTTGAAATGAAAGGAACAAGATGTGCTTTAACTGCAGACTGTCAGCTTTAATTTGAGGGTATTTACATCCAAATCAGGTGAACGGTGTAGGAATGACAACAGTTTGCATATGTGCCTCCCACTTGTGAAGGGACCAAAAGTAATGGGACAATTGGCTTCTCAGCTGTTCCATGGCCAGGTGTGTGTTGTTCTCTCATTATCCCAATTACAATGAGCAGATAAAAGGTCCAGAGTTCATTTCAAGTGTGCTATTTGCATTTGGAATCTGTTGCTGTCAACTCTCAAGATGAGATCCAAAGAGCTGTCACTATCAGTGAAGCCATCATTAGGGTGATAAAACAAAACAAACCCATCAGAGAGATAGCAAAAACATTAGGCGTGGCCAAAACAACTGTTTGGAACATTCTTAAAAAGAAGGAACGCACCGGTGAGCTCAGCAACACCAAAAGACCCGGAAGACCACGGAAAACAACTGTGGTGGATGAGCGAAGAATTCTTTCCCTGGTGAAGAAAACACCCTTCACAACAGTTGGCCGGATCAAGAACACCCTCCAGGAGGTAGGTGTATGTGTGTCAAAGTCACCAATCAGGAGAAGACTTCACCAGAGTGAATACAGAGGGTTCACCACAAGATGGAAACCATTGGTGAGCCTCAAACACAGGAAGGCCAGATTAGAGTTTGCCAAACGACATGTAAAAAAGCCTTCACAGTTCTGGAACAACATCCTATGGACAGATGAGACCGACATCAACTTGTACCAGAGTGATGGGAAGAGAAGAGGATGGAGAAGGAACTGCTCATGGTCCTCAGCATACCACCTCATCAGTGATCATGGTGGTGGTAGTGTCATGGCGTGGGCATGTATGGCTGCCAATGGAACTGCTTCTCTTGTATTTATTGATGATGTGACTGCTGACAGAAGCAGCCGGATGAATTGTGAAGTGTTTCGGGAATATTATCGGCTCATATTCAGCCAAATGCTTCACAACTCATTGGACGCTTCACAGTGCAGATGGACAATGACCCAAAGCAGACTGCAAAAGACACCAAAGAAGTGGAATGTTCTGCAATGGCCAATCACCTGACCTGAATCCGATGGAGCATTTCACTTGCTGAAGACAAAACTGAAGGGAAAATGCCCCAAGAACAAGCAGGAACTGAAGACAGTTGCAGTAAAGGCCTGGCAGAGCATCACCAGGGATGACACCCAGCGTCTGGTGATGTCTATGCGTTCCACACTTCAGGCTGTCATTGACTGCAAAGGATTTGTAACCAAGTATTAAAAAGTGAAAGTTTGATTTATGATGATTATTCTGTCCCATTACTTTTGGTCCCTTAACAAGTGGGAGGCACATATGCAAACTGTTGTCATTCCTACACCGTTCACCTGATTTGGATGTAAATACCCTCAAATTAAAGCTGACAGTCTGCAGTTAAAGCACATCTTGTTCATTTCATTTCAAATCCATTGTGGTGTATAGAGCCAAAAATGTTAGAATTGTGTCCATGTCCCAATATTTATGGACCTGACTGTGTATTGTATATACAAGCACGCTGTGTACTGTAATACCGCCAGGCACACACGGTTGCTCGTGTTTTGTTTTTTCCTCCTCCCATCCATTCACCAGTTACTCGGGTAAACCTTCACTCAGCCCAATAAATCGCGTTCACCACGAAGATCATGTAAAGTGCAGCAACTCCTCGGATGGACGAAGCGGAGCCCAGAAGCCGCCTGCAGCGTCGCAGACGGAAAGGATCCTCTCAGGCAGCAGAAATGTGAAGATCTTGGTCTGCGGAGACATTTTGCTGATGACACCGTTGTCTCTGATGTTGTCTCTGATGTTGTCACTGACGGTTTGTCTCCCGCAGATTGATCGGGTTATGAAGAATTTCCCTTCGGTCTGCAGATCTGGAAGTCCTGAATTCGCACTTTCCGCCTCATCTCATCGCACCGGAGCGGCACTTGTTGGTATTTGTTCGATGGCGGAGTGTAAATTCTCCGGCTTTGTTTTTGTGATTGAACAGTTGCTCGTGTCGTGACGCCGTTGATGAATGGCATCGATATAAATTCCGCGTTCTCACAGCACATTGAAACACGAACGGTAACGCCGAACTCCACACTCTCCTTTTTCTTTCCGATCCTTTTCTGTATTCCAACCGATTTCACTCGATTTTCTGACAATTCGCATCTCCACATTAGAACACTTTGAACCCTTCCCTGATCTATACTGTCATTGATCACATCGCAAACCCATAAGAATTCTCTGCCATCAAGAATATGAAAGAACGCATTCCCGGCATCCCTTTAAACATGCATGCTCAATCAAGCAGTCATTGATCACATCGCAAACCCATAAGCATTCTCTGCCCCCACCCCCGCTGACCCCTGCTGTGATTGGACACAGAACAAGTTTGGTCATGTGGGTTTGGGGAGTGTGCACACGCGCCCCCTGCTGACCCCTGTTGTGATTGGACACAGAACAAGTTTGGTCATGTGGGTTTGGGGAGTGTGCACACGTGCCCCCTGCTGACCCCTGTTGTGATTGGACACAGCATGAGTTTGTTCATCTGGGTTTGGGGAGCATGTGCACAGCCCCCTGCTGGCCCCTGCTGTGATTGGACACAGCATGAGTTTGTCAGCAGGTTTCAGCCAATGGCTTTACACCTGCTGCTTGGCTGTGTCCAATCACAGCACAGAGTTCTGTATTTACAAACACACAGAGCTCTGTACACAGACAGCGATCTGGCTGCTTCTTTACCCTGAAATCAAATCTGAGTTCAGAGAGAAAAATCAGCCAGATCTGTGTGCAACAGCTGCCCACACATTACACATTGCTGGGCACACAGTTAACCCCTTGATTGTCCCGAGCTGTTAACCCCTCCCCAGCCAGGTGTCATGGATACAGTGTACAGTATTATACCTGATCTCTGTTTTAGTGTCACCTTTGATGTCAGTTTCAGTCAGTGTCCCTCCCATCCAGTGTCTGTTCGCACCAGATTGCCCGCCGCACTATCACAGTCCCACTATAAGTGGCTGATCACCGCCATTTCCAGTATAGTGTCTATAGCTGCGTACATTCCAGTATAGTGTCTATAGCTGCGTACATTCCAGCATATATCCCATCGTTTGTAGACTCTAGAACTCTTTTTTTTCCACCAGAGACATTTGGCAGAATACATATTGGTCTAAATTTATGAAGAAATTTGGGGGAGGGAGGCAGGGCAGCACAAAGAGCCATTTAGGGTAGAAGTCCACTGTAATGTCTATGCGTTCTGTGACAACACCTAAGCCAATAGCAGCAGCCGATCTATTGTCTCCCTTTCAGGCGTCGCTCCAGCATGGTGGCGGTTCTGCAGCCGGGGATAATGCAGTTCATGTGGAAATCCTCATCTTCAGGGTTCTACATGATGAAATATTGTCTGAGTAATGAAATCAGTTCCAGTTAAATATGCCGGTATTTTCCTCTAATGGCGGTGACTGATTTCTCTTTTTTCGTTCCTGAGCGATTAACCTCCATAATTCGATAACAGCGTTTGCTCTCAGGCAGTCGCTTAGCGTAGAGGAATTGAAAATCAGAGTATTATTAGGCGGCAGAATTGTCTCTATTGCTGGTAATTCTGGTGATGTGGGTCCCGGGCGCACCGTCCACAGCCCGCTATTTACGACAGGAGAATGGCGATTTCAGGTAATGGGCGCGTCACGTAAATGGAAAGAACGCCACCGCAGGAAACGGGGGAGTCCACCCGGCCTCAGACAAAGGGGAGAATTCCACTGAAATCTACCAACAGTAAAGAAGAGATAAAGGACCAATAAAGGAAAACGAAAGTCCAAGGAGGGCGAGTCGCATGAACCAGAAGTTGCCGTGTAACGTATTAGCTGAGACCTCCAAAGAACAGAATGGAGACTATAAAGCCACCCTTCTCAGCAAGGGTCCTTCCAGAG
Source organism: Staurois parvus (assembly GCF_062004578.1). NCBI lineage: Eukaryota > Metazoa > Chordata > Amphibia > Anura > Ranidae > Staurois > Staurois parvus. The sequence goes on along the minus strand of NW_028321636.1, from coordinate 125,072 downwards.
GTTGCTCGGGGTTCCTTGGATGGTGGCTGACCGACCTCTCATCTGATGGTGCCGGCATAGTTCCGGCCATCTGCATGACACCAATTGTATACTTAGCTGTCTGTAAGGGTGGCTTTCTGACCGCCACTGTAAGGGGGGGGCATCCTCTCCACCGTCCACCAAAGCAAAGGGGTGTTTTTTTTCATCCCAAGTTTCTGGGTGCCCGGAGGCACCAGGGGGCCCCCAACATGCAACGTACCAGGAAGGATGCGGCAACGCTCCATCTTTGCAGTGAGATTTAACTGTCCTTTATTGATGTAGTGCTCACCCCAGTAGGAGCCCAATGTTTAGATCCTGAGGCTCCTTCCCGGTAGATGGACCTCCAGCCAGGCACTCAGTCCAGCCACTCTTATAGGCCTCACTATATACTGTATATATGACACTCTTCAAGGCTCACACTCTAGGATTCTGCAGGGGAATGGCCAAGATTCTGAGACCCTATGGGAGCTGCCTCAGTCCATGGCCACCACTAGCACTTACATCCCCAAAAAGCACACGGTCACCAGGAATCAATTCAGGGTCTTAGTTCATAAGTCCCCAGGAGAGCCGCCACTTTCCAGCTTCCTCTGGACTTGGCCCAGTGAGGGAGGCAGTCGTTCTCCAGACCAGATCCTTTGTGGGATGCAACCAGCTTCTAAGAAGATCCATCCATCCCTGACAACGTTAAGGCCTCAAGATCATCTGCACATTCCATGTGCTGTCAAAGGGCAGCAGCCCCCCAAGGCCTTGGAACCGTTCTGAGAAGACAGAATGCTGCTCCCTGGTGTCTCTGACAATGTATCTACACTCTGGCACCTTTCTGGACACTTTACCTCCAGGGATTGAGGCCTCAAGATCATCAGCAGTCCCCCAGGCCTTGGAACCGTCCTGAGGAGAGAGAACGCTGCTCCCCGGTGTCTGGACACTTCACCTCCAGGGATTGAGGCCTCAAGATCATCAGCAGTCCCCCAGGCCTTGGAACCGTCCTGAGGAGAGAGAACTCTGCTCCCCGGTGTCTGAACACTTTTCCTCCAGGGATTGGCCAGAGCCCAATAAATACTAAGGCCAGTAGATTGGAATCTCTTGCCCTAAGTTCTGGAAGCCTCTTTCAGAATCAGGGGGAAGCCATCAAACTCCCAGATTGTGGGACCCCGAACAGGCCAGAGCAAACAATTACTGCTCCCTTGATTACTGAAGGAGCCAAAGCTAAATTTGCCCAGCCACCTACACAAGGAGGGTGCTACATATATGCCACTGAATCAAAGGATTGAGATACCGATCTTGAGAAAGGGCAGGAATGTCTGACACTGTTGCACGTTACGTTGTATCTACTTATACAATGATGTCTTCAATGTAGCTACAGGACGGTTCCAAGGTCTGGGGGACTGCTGATGATCTTGAGGCCTCAATCCCTGGTTGTAAAGTGTCCAGAAAGGTGCCAGAGTGTAGATAAGTTGTCAGAGACACCGAGGAGCAGCATTCTGTCTTCTCCGGACGTTTCCATGGCCTTGGGGGGCTGCTGCCCGTAGACAGCCCATGGAATGTGTAGATGATCTTGAGGCCTCAACGTTGTCAGGGATGGATGGATCTTCTTAGAAACTGGTTGCATCCCACAAGGGATCTGGTCTGGAGAACGACTGTCTCCCTCACTGGGCCAAGTCCAGAGGAAGCTGGAAAGTGGCGACTCTCCTGGGGACTTGTGAGCCAAGACCCTGAATTGATTCCTGGTGACCGTGTGCTTTGAGGGATGTAAGTGCTAGTGGTGGCCATGGACTGAGGCAGCTCTCATAGGGTCTCAGAATCTTGGCCATTCCCCTGCAGAATCCTAGAGTGTGAGCCTTGAAAAGAGTGTCCCATATATATATATATACAGTATATAGTGAGGCCTATAAGAGTGGCTGGGACTGAGTGCCTGGCTGTGGGTGCATCTACCGGGAAGGAGCCTCGGGATCTAAACAACCGGCTCCTACGGGGGGTGAGCACTACATCAATAAAGGACAGTTAAATCTCACTGCAAAGATGGATCCTTGCCGCATCCTTCCTGATACGTCGTATGTTGGGGGCCCCCTGGTGCCTCCGGGCACTCAGCAACTTGGGATGGAAAAAAAACACCCCTTACTTTGGTGGACGGTGAAAAGGATGCCCCCCCCCCTTACAGTGACGGTCAGAAAGCCACCCTTACAGACAGCTAAGAATACCATTGGTGTCATGCAGATGGCCGGAACTATGCCGGCACCATCAGATGAGAGGTCGGTCAGCCACTGTCTAAGGAACCCTGGAACCTCTGGAAGGACCCTTGCTGAGAATGGTCTCCATTCTGTTCCTTGGAGGTCTCAGCTCCAGAATGACTAATATGTTACACAGCAGCTTGTGGCTCATGCGACTCGACCTCCTTGGACTTACGTCGAATTTTCCTTTAGTGGTCCTTTATCTCTTCATTACCATTGGTAGATTTCAGTGGAACTCTCCCCCCTGTCTGAGGCCGTTACTCGTGTCCTTTATATCTTTTTGTGTCGTTTTGATCTCCAGGAAGGTAAGTGCTCCGGGTCGTAGTTTGAGGAACCTTCATGGCGGAGAGAATTATGACCCACAAGGTGATCAATAAATCCGTTTGTTGTCCCTCCCGGTCTGAGAGGACAAAGTGCAGAGAGTGGCTGGCGGCTAATATATCTTGTGAAAGTCACCCGTATGGGGCGGCAGAGGGCGGCCAGCGTATGGGGCGGCAGAGGGCGGCCAGCGTATGGGACGGCAGAGGGCGGCCAGCGTATGGGGCGGCAGAGGGCGGCCAGCGTATGGGGCGGCAGAGGGCGGCCAGCGTATGGGGCGGCAGAGGGCGGCCAGCGTATGGGGCGGCAGAGGGCGGCCAGCGTATGGGGCGGCAGAGGGCGGCCAGCGTATGGGGCGGCAGAGGGCGGCCAGAGTATGGGGCGGCAGAGGGCGGCCAGCGTATGATGGGGCGGCAGAGGGCGGCCAGCGTATGGGGCGGCAGAGGGCGGCCAGCGTATGGGGCGGCAGAGGGCGGCCAGCGTATGATGGGGCGGCAGAGGGCGGCCAGCGTATGGGGCGGCAGAGGGCGGCCAGCGTATGGGGCGGCAGAGGGCGGCCAGCGTATGGGGCGGCAGAGGGCGGCCAGCGTATGGGGCGGCAGAGGGCGGCCAGCGTATGGGGCGGCAGAGGGCGGCCAGCGTATGATGGGGCGGCAGAGGGCGGCCAGCGTATGGGGCGGCAGAGGGCGGCCAGCGTATGGGGCGGCAGAGGGCGGCCAGCGTATGGGGCGGCAGAGGGCGGCCAGCGTATGGGGCGGCAGAGGGCGGCCAGCGTATGGGGCGGCAGAGGGCGGCCAGCGTATGGGGCGGCAGAGGGTGGCCAGTGATCCCCACCGCACCTTCATCAGCCAAGCATGTTCATGGTAATGCGTCTAAACAGGAAAGCGGCGGCTGGAATGGACGTTCCTCTTCATAATGCAGCCAGCAAGTCGTGTCGCAAACAATCCTCGCGGTCAGAGAAGCAGAAATGATGCGGTAACAAAGCATCACGCTGCGTTCATTATGGGCCCCGGGCCCCGAACAACTCTCCGGAACGGGACAAGCAGCGGCTTTCACCGCCAAGCCTCTCCGATTGGTTAGAAGTCAGTTATAGGTCGCTCCGGGCTGCTCTGTGTCCCTCTACATGGCTGGAAGTTCCGGGGGGTCCTCAGACCAGAGATTCTTGCTGCCTCCAAGTCTGAGCACTGCTGGGGGGGTCTGCAAAAAAGGCCAAACATGGTGACTACTACACTCAGCGTGATCCCAGCCAGATTGTATCCCTGAAGAAGAATTCCCGGGATGGCTGTATACATAGATACACCGGCTCAGCTTGGACCAATGTTACTATGTATATACCGTGGGATCCCTCTCGAAGCTGGAAATCACTGTATAGACACCACTACTACATCCCTGCTACAACCCTACTACACTGCTACTACATCCCTACTACACTGCTACTACACCACTACTACATCCCTACTACACTGCTACTACATCCCTACTACACTGCTACTACACCACTACTACAACCCTACTACATCCCTACTACACTGCTACTACAATCCTACTACACTGCTACTACATCCCTACTACACTGCTACCACACCACTACTACATCCCTACTACACTGCTACTACATCCCTACTACACTGCTACCACACCACTACTACATCCCTACTACACTGCTACTACAATCCTACTACACTGCTACTACACCACTACTACAACCCTACTACACTGCTACTACAATCCTACTACACTTCTACTACACCACTTCTACATCCCTACTACACTGCTACTACACCACTACTACAACCCTACTACACTGCTACTACACCACGACTACAACCCTACTACACTGCTACTACACCACTACTACAACCCTACAACACTGCTACTACAACCTACTACACTGCTACTACACCACTACTACACTGCTACTACACCCCTATTACACTGCTACTACAACCCTACTACACTGCTACTACACTGCTACTACACTGCTACTACAACCCTACTACACTGCTACTACAACCCTACTACACTGCTACTACACCTCTACTACAACTCTACTACACTGCTACTACAACCCTGCTACACTGCTACTACAACCCTGCTACACTGCTACTGCAACCCTACTACACTGCTACTACAACCCTACTACACTGCTGCTACAACCCTACTACACCACTTCTACACTGCTACTACAACCCTACTACACCACTGCTATTACATCCCTACTACGCTGCTACTACAACCCTACTACACTGCTGCTACAACCCTACTACACCACTTCTACACTGCTACTACAACCCTACTACACTGCTACTACTTCACTGCTACTACAATCCTACTACACCACTGCTACACCACTACTACACTGCTACTACAACCCTACTGCACCACTGCTACACCACTACTACAACCCTACTACACCACTGCTACACCACTACTACACTGCTACTACACTGCTACTACACCACTACTACAACCCTACTACACCACTGCTACACTGTTTCCACACCACTACTACACTGCTACTACACCACTACTACACGGCTACTACAACCCTACTACACCACTACTACACTGCTTCTACACCACTACTACAACCCTACTACACCACTACTACACTGCTATGACAGTGATCTCTACTATCTTTCCATGCTGAGAGGCTTCCCTGCGGCACCGAGCACACAGGAGGTGAGGAGGAGGCGCCATTCAGAGAACATTTAGCATTTTCTCAATGAATACAACACATTCTGTTATTGGATGAGGTGAAGAGCGTGACATCACCCCTCCCCCTCTCCATGTCCTCCAAATACAGTGACCTGTGAATGGTGCCCATGTCGAGTGATCGACCTCCTGTGTTCACAATGCAGCCAATAAGCACGGGACCCAGAAGCTAGTGGAGATCACTGGAGTAGTAGTGCTGTAGTAGCAGTAGGCCACCTGCCTTCCCTCGCACATGACCTTTAATGGCCTCCCAGTCTTAGTCCGTAGGGTTCAATCAACGAGCTCCATCAATGAGCCTTCCCTCCCCACCTCCATCAATGAGCCTTCCCTCCCCACCTCCATCAATGAGCCTTCCCTCCCCACCTCCATCAACGAGCCTTCCCTCCCCACCTCCATCAATGAGCCTTCCCTCCCCACCTCCATCAATGAGCCTTCCCTCCCCACCTCCATCAATGAGCCTTCCCTTCCCACCTCCATCAATGAGCCTTCCCTTCCCACCTCCATCAATGAGCCTTCCTTCCCCACCTCCATCAATGAACCTTCCCTCCCCACCTCCATCAATGAGTCTTCCTCCCCACCTCCATCAATGAGCCTTCCCTCCCCACCTCAATCAATGAGCCTTCCCTCACCACCTCCATAAATTAGCCTTCCCTCCCCACCTCCATCAATGAGCCTTCCCTCCCCACCTCCATCAATGAGTCTTCCCTCCCCACCTCCATCAATAAGCCTTCCCTTCCCACATCCATCAATGAGCCTTCCCTCCCCATCTCCATCAATGAGCCTCCCCTCCCCACTTCCATCAATAAGCCTTCTCTCCCCATCTCCATCAATGAGCCTTCCCTTCCCACCTCCATCAATGAGTCCCCCCTCACCTCCATCAATGAGCCTTCCCTCCACACTTCCATCAATGAGCCTTCCCTCCCCACCTTCATCAATAAGCTCCCCTACCTCCATCAATGAGCCTTCCCTCCCCACCTCCATCAATGAACCTTCCCTCTATACCTCCATCAATGAACCTTCCCTCCCCACCTCCATCAATGAACCTTCCCTCCCCACCTCCATCAATGACCCATAACCCTGTCACTAGTTGGCCAGTTCTTCCTTAGACCATTTTTGGTCGCTCCTGACAACTGCAGTGGGAACATCCCACAAGAGTTGCAGTTTTGGAGTTGCTCTGACATTACAATTTGGCCCTTGTCAAAGTCCCTCCAGTCCTTACACTCGTCCATTTCTTCTGCTTTCATCACATCAACTTCGGGGACAACATGTTCACTTGCTGCCTAATATATCCCGCCCACTTCCAGAGGTCCTAATATATCCCGCCCCCTTCCAGATGTCCTAATATATCCCGCCCCCTTCCAGAGGTCCTAATATATCCCGCCCACTTCCAGAGGTCCTAATATATCCCGCCCCCTTCCAGAGGACCTAATATATCCCGCCCCCTTCCAAAGGTCCTAATATATCCCGCCTTCTTCCAGAGGTCCTAATATATCCCGCCCACTTCCAGAGGTCCTAATATATCCCACCCCCTTCCAGAGGTCCTAATATATCCCACCCACTTCCAGAGGTCCTAATATATCCCCCCCCCTTCCAGAGGTCCTAATATATCCCACCCACTTCCAGAGGTCCTAATATATCCCGCCCACTTCCAGAGGTCCTAATATATCCCACCCACTTCCAGAGGTCCTAATATATCCCGCCCACTTCCAGAGGTCCTAATATATCCCGCCCCCTTCCAGAGGTCCTAATATATCCCGCCCACTTCCAGAGGTCATAATATATTCCGCCCACTTCCAGAGGTCCTAATATATCCTGCCCACTTCCAGAGGTCCTAATATATCCCCCCCCCTTCCAGAGGTCCTAATATATCCCACCCACTTCCAGAGGTCATAATATATCCCGCCCACTTCCAGAGGTCCTAATATATCCTGCCCACTTCCAGAGGTCCTAATATATCCCCCCCCCTTCCAGAGGTCCTAATATATCCCACCCACTTCCAGAGGTCATAATATATCCCCCCCCCTTCCAGAGGTCATAATATATTCCGCCCACTTCCAGAGGTCCTAATATAGCCCACCCACTTCCAGAGGTCCTAATATATCCCCCCCCTTCCAGAGGTCATAATATATTCCGCCCACTTCCAGAGGTCCTAATATATCCCGCCCACTTCCAGAGGTACTAATATATCCCGCCCACTTCCAGAGGTCCTAATATATCCCGCCCCCTTCCAGAGGTCCTAATATATCCCCCCCCTTCCAGAGGTCCTAATATATCCCGCCCACTTCCAGAGGTCCTAATATATCCCGCCCACTTCCAGAGGTCCTAATATATCCCGCCCACTTCCAGAGGTCCTAATATAGCCCACCCACTTCCAGAGGACCTAATATATCCCGCCCACTTCCAAAGGTCCTAATATATCCCGCCCACTTCCAGAGGTCCTAATATATCCCGCCCCTTTTCGGGGGCCATTGTAACCAGATAATCCATGTTATTCACTGTACCTGTCCGTGGTCAGATTGTGGTGTATATATATATATACTGCACACTGTACAGAAAGATACAACATACTCCCTAGACTTGGGCAGAATGAAAACATTTGTTTAATTTCAGATCGATTCGTTAGGTTATTAATTTTATTTAGTTTATTCGTTTTCGACCGGATTCAATTTTTTCCAGTGAATTCAAAATATTTGAACTGAAAATATCCAATCCAAAAGAATAGCTGCTTTTATTCTATTCAAAATTCGGAAGATCGCCATATTCTTTCTATGTTTCTTCTATTCTTTTCTAGTCTATTCTATTCTTTTCTTTTTCTGTTCTATTCTTTTTAATTCTAGTTTATTCTATTCTTTTCTTTCTATTCTTTTCTTTTTCTGTTCTATTCTATTCTTTTCTAGTATTTTATTTTATATTCTATTATTTTCTAGTCTATTAATTTCTATTCTGTTCTATTCTATTCTTTTCTAGTATTTTATATTCTATATTCTTCTTTTCTAGTCTTTTATTTTATATTCTATTATTTTCTAGTCTTATATTTTATATTCTGTTCTATTCTTCTTTAGTCCAGTCCTTTCTTTTATATTCTATTCTTTTCTAGTCTTTTCTATTCTATTCTATTATTTTCTAGTCTTTTATTTTATAGTCTATTCTATTCTTTTCTAAACTTGTATTTTGGCAGACGGCTATTTTCTAACACCAATACACACACCTTGGAAGGAGCAATAGTCAGCCATATTTCTCATTTGTTTTCAAAATTCAGTTTTGTTTTCTAAATAATTTTGGATTCAGTTAGAATTCGGATCATTTGTTATTTCGGACGAATGTCGCCATTTCAGATTTGTTGTTATTGTAATTTGGAAATTCGAATAGATCCGAAGTAGGAAAACGTTCGTCCGAATTTCGATTCGGGACCCAACGAGCCGCACATGGCTGCTCCTCACAACATGCGAGGCTGAGAAGAGTCGGTGTCAGGGGATGATTATCTGATAGGGAAGACGGATGAGATCTTCGCCGGGAGCCATTAATAAAGCGCACGCGGCGGGTCATTGGAGGAGCCGCCATTACCGCCGTTGTCACCTCTAGCTGGCAGGTCATTGTCACAGAAGGATGGGCCGGCGTGTTCCCATACAGGTGACGCCATGTTTACTGTCACAAGGAGGATAGCAATCAGAGCCGTGCCTGGCCGGGTGACGGGTCATTGTCAGAGCCGTGGTGGCAGCCCATTCATAACGAGCCGTGGTGGCCGGGTGACGGGTCATTGTCGGAGCCGTGGTGGCAGCCCATTCATAACGAGCCGTGGTGGCCGGGTGACGGGTCATTGTCAGAGCCGTGGTGGCAGCCCATTCATAATGAGCCGTGGTGGCCGGGTGACGGGTCATTGTCAGAGCCGTGGTGGCAGCCCATTCATAACGAGCCGTGGTGGCCAGGTGACGGGTCATTGTCAGAGCCGTGGTGGCAGCCCATTCATAACGAGCCGTGGTGGCAGCCCATTCATAACAAGCCATGGTGGCCGGGTGACGGGTCATTGTCAGAGCCGTGGTGGCAGCCCATTCATAACGAGCCATGGTGGCCGGGTGACGGGTCATTGTCAGAGCCGTGGTGGCAGCCCATTCATAACGAGCCGTGGTGGCCGGGTGACGGGTCATTGTCAGAGCCATGGTGGCAGCCCATTCATAACGAGCCGTGGTGGCAGCCCATTCATAACGAGCCGTGGTGGCCGGGTGACGGGTCATTGTCAGAGCCGTGGTGGCAGCCCATTCATAACGAGCCGTGGTGGCAGCCCATTCATAACGAGCCGTGGTGGCAGCCCATTCATAACGAGCCGTGGTGGCAGCCCATTCATAACAAGCCATGGTGGCCGGGTGACGGGTCATTGTCAGAGCCGTGGTGGCAGCCCATTCATAACGAGCCGTGGTGGCCGGGTGACGGGTCATTGTCAGAGCCGTGGTGGCAGCCCATTCATAATGAGCCGTGGTGGCAGCCCATTCATAACGAGCCGTGGTGGCAGCCCATTCATAACGAGCCGTGGTGGCCGGGTGACGGGTCATTGTCAGAGCCGTGGTGGCAGCCCATTCATAACGAGCCGTGGTGGCCGGGTGACGGGTCATTGTCAGAGCCGTGGTGGCAGCCCATTCATAACGAGCCGTGGTGGCCGGGTGACGGGTCATTGTCAGAGCCATGATGGCAGCCCATTCATAACGAGCCGTGGTGGCAGCCCATTCATAACGAGCCGTGGTGGCTGGGTGACGGGTCATTGTCAGAGCCGTGGTGGCAGCCCATTCATAAGGAGCCGTGGTGGCAGCCCATTCATAACGAGCCGTGGTGGCAGCCCATTCATAACGAGCCGTGGTGGCAGCCCATTCATAACGAGCCGTGGTGGCAGCCCATTCATAACGAGCCGTGGTGGCAGCCCATTCATAACAAGCCGTGGTGGCAGCCCATTCATAACGAGCCGTGGTGGCAGCCCATTCATAACGAGCCCTGGTGGCCGGGTGACGGGTCATTGTCAGAGCCGTGGTGGCAGCCCATTCATAACGAGCCGTGGTGGCAGCCCATTCATAACGAGCCGTGGTGGCAGCCCATTCATAACATGCCGTGGTGGCAGCCCATTCATAACGAGCCGTGGTGGCAGCCCATTCATAACGAGCCGTGGTGGCAGCCCATTCATAACGAGCCGTGGTGGCAGCCCATTCATAACAAGCCGTGGTGGCAGCCCATTCATAACGAGCCGTGCCTGGCTGGGTGACGGGTCATTGTCAGAGCCGTGGTGGCAGCCCATTTATAACGAGCCGTGGTGGCAGCCCATTCATAACGAGCCGTGGTGGCAGCCCATTCATAACGAGCCGTGGTGGCAGCCCATTCATAACGAGCCGTGGTGGCAGCCCATTCATAACGTCTACAGAACATGAACAAATGGAGTCCAATGGAGAGGCCAGGGGTCAGAGGTCACCACGGACGGAGATGGGACTAATGGATTGACGATGGAAGTCAAGGCGAGGTCACCGGCAGCGGCTAATGAGACAGCTGTGCGTACTGAACATGCGAAGCGCAAAGGCGATGCACACAGTGGGGTAGACTGCATCAGCCAATCAGATTTCATTTCTCTGTTTACTTACTGAGGAGACACTTTCTGATTGGTCGCCATAAACATTCATCTTTTTTGTTCCTCTCACTGACCTGTGTTTTGTTGTACTGAACTGCATCAGGTTATTCTTGCTCAGTAGTATGCTGACATCTAGTGGAGGCTGTGGGCCACAACAACTTGTTTACTTTGTGCTTTTGGTTTCTCCATTTGTCTTCCCACATGGAAGAAAAATATATTTTAAGTATATATTAAAAATATTCTTCTCAAATATATTGACATATATGTGAAATTTTGGCCGTATTCAATATATTTATATATATATATAAAAAGTCACGTTAACATATATTTTTACATATATTTGTAAATGCATTCCAAAAAAAAGTAGATTAAATGTATTTTTAAAGACACACTTATATTTGAAAATGTATATTAAAAAATATTTTTCATATATTTTGTAAGATATAAAAAACGCATTTCAACATACAGTATATATATATATATATCAGTGCCCAGATAGGCAGGAAGGGGGGGGAAGTGCCCAGTAGGCAGGAAGGGGGTAGAAGTGTCCTGTAGGCAGGAAGGGGGTAGAAGTGCCCGGTAGGCAGGAAGGGGGTAGAAGTGCCCTGTAGGCAGGAAGGGGGTAGAAGTGCCCGGTGGGCAGGAAGGGGATAGAAGTGCACGGTAGGCAGGAAGGGGGTAGAAGTGCCCGGTAGGCAGGAAGGGGGTAGAAGTGCCCAGTGGGCAGGAAGGGGGTAGAAGTGCCCAGTGGGCAGGAAGGGGGTAGAAGTGTCCTGTAGGCAGGAAGGGGGTAGAAGTGCCCGGTGGGCAGGAAGGGGGTAGAAGTGTCCTGTAGGCAGGAAGGGGGTAGAAGTGCTCGGTAGGCAAGAAGGGGGTAGAAGTGCCCGGTAGGCAGGGAGGGGGTAGAAGTGCCTGGTAGGCAAGAAGGGGGTAGAAGTGCCCGGTAGGCAGGAAGGGGGTAGAAGTGCCCGGTAGGCAGGAAGGGGGTAGAAGTGCCCGGTAGGCAGGAAGGGGGTAGAAGTGCCCGGTAGGCAAGAAGGGGGTAGAAGTGCCCGGTAGGCAGGGAGGGGGTAGAAGTGCCCAGTAGGCGGGAAGGGGGGGAATGCCCAGATAGACAGGAAGGGGGTAGAAGTGCCCGGTAGGAAGGAAGGGGGTAGAAGTGCCCGGTAGGCAGGAAGGGGGTAGAAGTGCCCGGTAGGCAGGAAGGGGGGGGGAGTGCCCGGTAGGCAGGAAGGGGGTAGAAGTGCCTGGTAGGCAGGAAGGGGGGTAGAAGTGCCCAGTGGGCAGGAAGGGGATAGAAGTGCCCGGTAGGCAGGAAGGGGGTAGAAGTGCCCAGTGGGCAGGAAGGGGGTAGAAGTGCCCGGTGGGCAGGAAGGGGGTAGAAGTGTCCTGTAGGCAGGAAGGGGGTAGAAGTGCCCGGTAGGCAGGGAGGGGGTAGAAGTGCCCGGTAGGCAAGAAGGGGGTAGAAGTGCCCGGTAGGCAGGAAGGGGGTAGAAGTGCCCGGTAGGCAAGAAGGGGGTAGAAGTGCCCGGTAGGCAGGAAGGGGGTAGAAGTGCCCAGTGGGCAGGAAGGGGGTAGAAGTGCCCGGTGGGCAGGAAGGGGGTAGAAGTGTCCTGTAGGCAGGAAGGGGGTAGAAGTGCCCGGTAGGCAAGAAGGGGATAGAAGTGCCCGGTAGGCAGGAAGGTGGTAGAAGTGCCCAGTGGGCAGGAAGGGGGTAGAAGTGCCCGGTGGGCAGGAAGGGGGTAGAAGTGTCCTGTAGGCAGGAAGGGGGTAGAAGTGCCCGGTAGGCAGGGAGGGGGTAGAAGTGCCCGGTAGGCAAGAAGGGGGTAGAAGTGCCCGGTAGGCAGGAAGGGGGTAGAAGTGCCCGGTAGGCAAGAAGGGGGTAGAAGTGCCCGGTAGGCAGGGAGGGGGTAGAAGTGCCCAGTAGGCGGGAAGGGGGGAATGCCCAGATAGACAGGAAGGGGGTAGAAGTGCCCGGTAGGAAGGAAGGGGGTAGAAGTGCCCGGTAGGCAGGAAGGGGTAGAAGTGCCGGTAGGCAGGAAGGGGGGGGGAAGTGCCCGGTAGGCAGGAAGGGGGGGAAGTGCCCGGTAGGCAGGAAGGGGGGGGGAAGTGCCTGGTAGGCAGGAAGGGGGTAGAAGTGCCCGGTAGGCAGGAAAGGGGGGAAGTGCCCGGTAGGCAGGAAGGGGGTGGAAGTGCCCGATAGGCAGGAAGGGGGGGGAGTGCCCGGTAGGCAGGAAGGGGGTAGAAGTGCCTGGTAGGCAGGAAGGGGGTAGAAGTGCCCGGTAGGCAGGAAGGGGGGAAAGTGCCGGTAGGCAGGAAGGGGTAGAAGTGCCCGGTAGGCAGGAAGGGAGGAAGTGCCCGGTAGGCAGCAAGGGGGGGAAGTGCCTGGTAGGCAGGAAGGGGGGGAAGTGCCCAGTAGGCGGGAAGGGGCGGGAATGCCCAGATAGACAGGAAGGGGGTAGAAGTGCCCGGGTAGGCAGGAAGGGGGTAGAAGTGCCCGGTAGGCAGGAAGGGGGTAGAAGTGCCCAGTGGGCAGGGAGGGGGTAGAAGTGCCCGGTAGGCAGGAAGGGGGTAGAAGTGCCCGGTAGGCAGGAAGGGGGTAGAAGTGCCCGGTAGGCAGGAAGGGGGGGGAAGTGCCCAGTAGGCGGGAAGGGGGTAGAAGTGCCCGGTAGGCAGGAAGGGGGGGAAGTGCCCGGTAGGCAGGAAGGGGGTAGAAGTGCCCGGTAGGCAGGAATGGGGTAGAAGTGCCCGGTAGGCAGGAAAGGGGTAGAAGTGCCCAGTGGGCAGGAAGGGGGTAGAAGTGCCCGGTAGGCAGGGAGGGGGTAGAAGTGCCCGGTAGGCGGGAAGGGGGGGGAGTGCCCGTTAGGCAGGAAGGGGGTAGAAGTGCCCGGTAGGCAGGAAGGGGGTAGAAGTGCCCGGTAGGCAAGAAGGGGGTAGAAGTGCCCGGTAGGCAGGGAGGGGGTAGAAGTGCCCAGTAGGCGGGAAAGGGGGGGAGTGCCCAGATAGGCAGGAAGGGGGTAGAAGTGCCCGGTAGGCAGGAAGGGGGGGAAGTGCCCAGTAGGCAGGAAGGGGGTAGAAGTGCCCGGTAGGCAGGAAGGGAGGGAAGTGCCCGGTAGGCAGGAAGGGCGGGAAGTGCCCGGTAGGCAGGAAGGGCGGGAAGTGCCCGGTAGGCAGGAAGGGGGTAGAAGTGCCCAGTAGGCAGGAAGGGGGGGGAAGTGCCCAGTAGGCAGGAAGGGGGTAGAAGTGCCCTGTAGGCAGGAAGGGGGTAGAAGTGCCCGGTAGGCAGGAAGGGGGTAGAAGTGCCCGGTAGGCAGGAAGGGGGTAGAAGTGCCCTGTAGGCAGGAAGGGGGGGGGGTAGACGAGGGATTAACTATCCTGGTGAGTCTGGCCGACTATAAATATATCAGAAACCCAAAGAGAAACTATCTGCTGTATGAAATGATTCATTCCTTCCCTTTGGGGACATTTGGCTCTTCCTGAGATTGTGATCCCCAACCTACCGCTGGTTCTAGCTCATTAGGAGGGGATTCTCGCCAGCCCGCCCTCTGCGCACAGTCCGAGCGTTCCATCTTACCTCGCCTTTTTTTCTGTCTTTTTTTTATTCTGTCATTTTTTTTTTTGTGTCAGCAGCCCAAACAGCGGCGAAATGAAATCCTAATTCTGCGTTGATTGTGCCGCGTCTTTCTAAGTGCAAAGAAAATGACATTTTTAATGAGAATTTCAATAATGGCATTTTTCTAACAGAAAATTACAGGATTTGGGGGTTTTCTTTTTTTTTTCCTCAATAAAATATTGCTGATGTGATTAGTGTAGCCGGGCGCGGTATTGAAGGCGCGAGATTACCGCGTGGAGCGCGACGACTGACTGAAAAGGGAATTATTGTATTTTTTGAAAGAAAGCAGAGACCGAGAAACTCGTTGGCTGCAATTCTGTGCTTTGAGTCGCTGGCCTCGGAACCGGTACGCAGGTTGGAGAGTCGGGCTGAAGTCAGAACTCCTCATCTGCACAACTGGTCCAGGGCGGGGCCTCGGGAAGTTCTGAAGCCTTTGGACCAGCAGAACAGCCAGGGAACCAGCATTTCATTAAGACGTGAGCAGTGGCTGTCTTCACATTCTGCTAGTACTGATTCCTTCAGCCCGGGTTCACATACATGCGGTGCGGTATATCGCATGTGATCAGGAACCGCATTCCCTGCCAATCACATGCGATTTGTATGCGATACGATTGGAGTCGTACATTATGTATGGCTCTAATCGCACGCACCCGCACCGAAAAGGCGCAGGACCCTTTTTTGGGTCCGCACTACAATAGGATCGCACGGGTATTCACACCAATGCGATCCGATTCTGCAATTGGAGTCGTACATTTTGTATGGCTCTAATCGCACGCACCCGCACCAAAAAATGTTCAGGACCCTTTTTTGGGTCCGCACTGGAATTGGATCGCACGGGTATTCACACCGATAAGATCCAATTCTGCGATTGGAGTCTTACATTTTTTATGTCTCTAATCGCATGCACACACACCGAAAAGGCGCAGGACCCTTTTTTGGGTCCACACTAGAATCGGATCGCACGGGAATTCGATCCGATTCTGTTATTGGAGCCGTACATTTTGTATGGCTCTATTCGCACCACACTGAAAAGGCGCAGGACCCTTTTTTGGGTCCACACTAGAATCGGATCGCACGGGAATTCGATCCGATTCTGTTATTGGAGCCGTACATTTTGTATGGCTCTATTCGCACCACACTGAAAAGGCGCAGGACCCTTTTTGGGGTTCGCACCGGAATTGGATCGCAAGGGTATTCACACCGATGCGATCCAATTCTGCGATTGGAGCCATACATTTTGTACGGCTCTAATCGCACCGCACCCACACTGAAAAGGCGCAGTACCCTTTTCTGGGTCTGTACTAAAATCGGATCGCACGGGTATTGACACCAATGAGATCCAATTCTGCGATTGGGGTCGTACATTTGGAATGGCTCAGATCGCACAGCACCCGCAATAAAAAAGGCGCAGAGCCCTTTTTTGGGTCCTCACCAGAATCAGATCGCACGGGTATTCACACCTATGTGATCCAATTTTGCACATCGCATTGCGTTTTGTGGACTGATTTTGGGGTGTTGTTGACGTAACATACACACCCGCATCGGTTTGCATGAACGGGGTGCGATTCTGATGCGGTGTGGAATTTGCACAGAAAACGCTGAGAATTCTGCACTGCATCCATGTGAACCCGGCTTAGGGTCTCATTCAGACCTGTGCATGCAACAACACTCGCTGAAATGCACGTCCTACTGTGGTGCCTGGCTGGTGGGTGCGTCCAAGGTGCGCAGTCTGAGCTCCTGGTGGTGGCGAGGGGTCGGATACCCTGATGGTCTCGGTTTACTTTGCTGCAAACTGGCACCAGAATGTGGCCCTCAGGATCACCCCACCAAGAGGTTGCATGGACCGAAGGGTTGAGACTCTTCATGATGTGGTAGACAAGAGATTAGTCAGGTCATGGCAGGCAGCAGAGTAGTCAGGTCCAGGCAGGGGTCATGATAGGCAGCAGGCAGGAGAGTAGTCAGGTCCAGGCAGGGGTCATGATAGGCAGCAGGCAGGAGAGTAGTCAAGTCCAGGCATCAGGCAGGAATATAGTCACGCCCAGGCATGGGTCAGGGCAGACAGCAGGCAGAAGAGTAGTCAGGTCCAGGCAGGTTTCATGGCAGGCAGCAGGCAGGACAGTAGTCAAGTCCAGTCATAAGTCATGGCAGGCTGCAGGCAGGAGAGTAGTCAGGTCCAAGCAGGGGTCATGACAGACAGCAGGCAAGAAAATAGTCAGGTTCAGGCATAGGTCAGGGCAGACAGCAGGCAGGAGAGTAGTCAGGTCCAGGCAGGTTTTATGGCAGACAGCAGACAGGACAGTTGTCAAGTCCAGTCATAAGTCATGGCAGGCTGCAGGCAGGAGAGTAGTCAGGTCCAAGCAGGGGTCATGACAGGCAGCAGGCAGTAGAGTAGTCAGGTCAAGTCAGGGGTCATGGCTGGCTGTAGGCAGGAGAGTAGTTGGGTCCAGGCATGGGTCATGGAATGCAGCAGTCAGGAGAGTAGTCAGGTCAAGGCAGGAGTCATGGCAGGCTGCAGGTAGGAGAGTAGTCAGGTTCAGGCATGAGTCATGGTAGGCAGCAGGCAGGAGAGTAGTTAGGTCCAGGCATGGGTCATGGAAGGCAGCAGGCAGGACAGTAGTCAGATCCAGGCATGGGTCATGGAAGGCTGCAGGCAAGAGAGTAGTGGGATCCAGGCAGGGTCATGGCAGGCAGGAGACTAGTCAGGTCCAGGCAGGGGTCATGGCAGGCAGCATGGTAGTCACGTCCAGGTATAAGTCATGGCAGGCAGCAGGCAGGAGAGTAGTCAGATCCAGGCAAGGGTCATGGAAGGCTGCAGGCAGGAGATTAGTCAGGTCCAGGCAAGGGTCATGGCAGGCAGCAGGCAGGAGAGTAGTCAGGTCCAGGCATGGGTCATGGCCCAAATATGTCCATGCTGATGTATTTAGTCAAGCATGTCAGTTCCCACCAATTCTCTCAGTGGCCAGGGATTCGTGGCCATGTAAATTAATCGGCCAGATGATGTCAGTAATTGGTAAGGACTGCAATCGGCGGCTGCTTCCTTCGCAGCCATTGAGCCAAGGGGAGAACAGCACTGGTGGGGGGCCACAAAGAAGAGGCAAGGGGCTGCTCAATGCAATATTCCAGTCTTTACAATCACTTTAAAAAGCAATCCCTGGTGTAGTGGCGGACTGACAACTCATGGGGCCCCCGGGTAATAGGGGATCATGGGGCCCCTGTGTCCTTGCCCAAACTCAAAAAAGCCTATGAAAAAGGTACCAGGAGCATCTCATGGGGCCCCCTACTGACCCTGGGCCCTCGGGCAGTGCCCGAGTTTCCAAATGGTCAGTCCGCCCCTGCCCTGGTGACCCTTCCATGAAAGTCCTTGTTCAATCACATCCTGTTATAGGGTGACAACGCTCTGCCCCGTCTCCCAACTATGTTCCTGTGTTGTCACACAGACTACAAGAGGAGATTTCAACACATATTATGCAGGCAGGGTCCACTGTTGTCACCATCAGGAAACCCACCCTGAGAAATGCCATGGGGGCCATCGCTGGTGTGCATGCAGACAGGAAGTGTCTGCAAAGAGGCTGCAGTAGATCAGTACCACCGAGATACAACAGTGAGAAAAAAGGCAAAAAACATGGATTATATATAAAATAAAAATGACGATTATTTATGACACCTATATATGAGATGCTGTATACCTCTGCTATGCATTATACTATCACTTGAGGTTCCCCGACCTTTTGTTGTTTTTTGTTTGTTTTTTCTGACATAAATATTGTTACATTGTTACTTTCTAGCTGAGGGTAATAATGGAGCTCAGGAGTTCAGGTTGAGTTAGACTGAGTTAGACTGACACTTGAAGTGATGGGCAGAGACGGCGAGGAGACGGAGCGCTCGCATGCGCGGGGCCCCGGGGACGGCAGCCCTGCGCGCTCTGCAGCAACTGGTGTGTCAATAAATCTTGTCTGCTCATTGTGCATCATTATCACCGCTCCTCCTGCATGTCCCTGGGACCCCCGCCAGTCAGGCCCGGGCTGCTCTCTGTAGGACCGCCGGGACGTCAAGCCTCAAAACCTGAAGCTGCGGAAATTCCTGCAGAGGCTCCCCAGGGCCCCCAGATCAGATGTGGAGTTTGTGCCGGACCCGGAGAGTTTCCATAGAAACCGCAACATCCGCGGAACAATTAGGCTGAAATGCTGAGGTCCATTCCTCAGGACACAGGCGGGAGAAGACGTGGAGGAAAAAGACGATGAAGTCCGGCGTTTCACATCGCAGAACAAGATGCTATTATGTCTTCTTATGAATTATTGAAGGTTTTAAGAGCTTCTTTGAAAAGGCGAGACGCATAATGGTCAGAAAACAATATCTGGCTTACTAGAAGAGGGAAAGTCAGGATCCCCTCTGGGGCCACTCCATGAGACACCAGACTCAGTGCTAATTAGCTGCTTGGGTTCCGTATCTTTCAGGAATTAAAGTGGATCTCTATGGCAGAAAATGCAACCTATCATATTCACAAGGGGGGGAGGGGGGCTGAAATCAAGACGCATGACCAACTTCCATTTTGTCTTCCCTTCCTTCATGGCAGGTAGCAAATAGGTAATCTGATAGATACCAAGTATCAGGGGCGGACTGACAACTCAGGGGGGATCATGGGGCCCCTGTGTCCTTGCCCACACTCAACAAAGCCAATGAAAAAGGTACCAGGGGCATCTCATGGGGCCCCCTACTGACCCGAGTTTCCAAATGGTCAGTCCGCCCCTGCCAAGTATGTATCTGGACGGACCAGATACATACTGTGGGTAGGGTCTGTGTGGGACCACCAGTCTCAGGGCAGACCTGTTGCAGGCTGCAGGTGGGGCCTGTTTGGGGCCACCAGTCACTGGGCAAACCTGAGACAGACTGTGGTTAGGGTCTAGGTGGGACCACCAATCATCGGAATCACTCAATGTATACTGTGGGTACCACAAATCGCTGGATGAACCTGAGACCTACTGTTTTTGGGGTCTAGGTGGGACCACTGGTCAATGGGCAGTCCTGATGCCTACTGGGGTTCGGGTCTGGATGGCACCACCGGTTACAGGGCAGACCTGATGCATACTGTGGATGGGGTCTGGGTGGGGCCACCAGTCACTGAAAAGACCTGTTGCAGGCTGTGGGTGGGGTCTGTGTGGGACCACCAGTCACTGGGCAGACCTGTTGCAGGCAGTGGGTGGGGGTGGGACCACCTGTCACTAGGCAAACCTGATGCATACTGTGGATGGGGGTCTGGTTGAGGCCACAAGTCCCTGGGCAGACCTGATGCATACTGTGGGTGGGGCCTGGGTGGGTCTACCAGTTGCTGGACGGACCAGATGCATACTGTGGGTAGGGTCTGTGTGGGACCACCAGTCACTGGGCAGACCCGTTGCAGGCTGTGGGTGGGGTCTGTTTGGGGCCACCAGTTGCTGGGCAAACCTGAGACAAACTGTAGTTAGGGTCTAGGTGGGATCACCGATCATTGGAATCTCTCAATGTATACTGTAGGTAGAGTCTGGGCAGGACCACAAGTCGCTGGCTGAACCTTAGACCTACTGTTTTTGGGGCCTGGGTGGGACCACTGGTCAATAGGCAGTCCTGATGCCTACTGTGGTTCAGGTCTGGGTGGGGCCATCAGTCACTGGGTAGACCTGATGCATACTGTGGGTGGGGTCTAGGTGGCACCACCAGTTTCTGGGCAGACCCAATGCCTGCTGTGGGTGGGGTCTGGTTGGGACCACCAGTCACTGGATGAACCTGAGGAAGACTGTGGTTGGGGTCAATTGCATTTTGTAAACCAGAATTAAAACTGTCTGCCACTCTGCCCTCTACTCCTATCTGCATGTTCCTCATAAGCACCAGCCCACTGCAACACAACTGATTGGCTCCTTATGCTACTTGCATCTCCCAGTCTGAGCTCTGCTGTACAGGGAATACAAGGGACTGGTATCAGGTCAAATTCAGGTGTACTGCTTACATTTACAACTTACCATTTTAACCGGCACAGACTTCTAAGAGGCCGATAGACAACAGACTTCGTCCAACACCTGGAAGTCGAACTCTTTCCACCAAGTCAACCTATCAATGGTTCACATTCAACCATCAGACCACCAACTAACAAGCCGCAATGAACCCGTCATCATGTGACCTGTTCTGTAAGCCATCCAAAGGTGAACAAAGTGTCCATCTCTGGACACAATCTCTTCCAATTCAAGATCAGTGAAGACTCAGTGAACCGCTTGTCATTCATAAATAAATTAGTAGTCAATTGTTAATCATCTGCAGATCAATGGCCAGCTAACCTCTGACCAATAATCCGAAATCTACTGACTAATCAATTGGTAAGGAAAGTTCTATCGCTCATCTCGTCAATCACTAATCAGCCACTTAGAATTGCTGAACAAACCAGAGAGGCCAAGTAACTATTTATCAATGAAGGTTCAGAAATGATTAACCAGGTATTACACGCGGGTCACGCACAGCTCAGTAACGCAACTGCCTTTCCTTCAGCCGGGTCTGGAGCCAAAATCTGGAGCAAGCTTCTAATGTAAGATGGGCCATGGAGGACCACAGCTTAGGCCAAGGCTGCCATTAGAAATGGTGGCCCCTGTACAGCCTACCTGACAAGGACCCCAACTGAACACACAGGGTAAAATATTCTACACTATATTCAATATTGCAAGATATCCAACCCATGTGGGCAATCATGTTACAAGGTTGGGGATGAGGCATCAGGCTTCCGTTTGGAATGTTTATAGAATGGTGCAGAGGCAGCAGAACGAGGGATGGACCCTGAGATTCGTGGACAGGCTGGCCATGAATGACTATAGGGACAGGCTGGCCATGAATGACTATAGGTACAGGCTGGCCATGAATTGCTATGAGAACAGGATGACCATGAATGGTTATGGGGACAGGCTGGCTATGGGGACAAGCTGGCCATGAATGGCTATGGGGACAGGCTGGCTATGGAGACTGGCTGCTCATGAATGGCTATGGCAACAGCTGGACATGTATAGCTATTGGAACTGGCTGTCCATGAATGGCTATGGGGACAGGCTGTCCATGAATGGCTATGGAGACAAACTGTTCATGAATGGTTATGGAGACAGGCTGGCTATGGGGACAGTCTGGCCATGTATAGCTATTGGAACTGGCTGTCTTGAAATGGCGTTGGGGACAGGCTGGCCATGAATGGCTATGGGAATAGGATGGCCATGAATGGTTATGGAGACAGGCTAGCTATGGGGACTGGCTGCCCATGAATGGCTATGGGGACAAGATGGCCATGTATAGCTATTGGAACTAGCTGCCCATGAATGGCTATGGGGACAGGTTGGCCATGAATAGCTATGGGGACAAGATGGCCATGTATAGCTATTGGAACTGGCTGTCCATGAATGGCTATGGGGACAGGTTGGCCATGAATAGCTATGGGGACAAGCAGGCCATGTATAGCTATGGGGACAGGCTGGACATGAAAGGCTATGGAGACTGGCTATGAAAGGCTATGGAGTCTGGCTGGCCATGAATGGCTATGGGGACAGGATGGGAGACAGGCTGGTTATGGAGACTGGATGGCCATGAATAGCTATGGGGACCTGAGTACCTGACCTCACTCATGGACACAAATGTTCACAGACACCCTTCAAAATCTTGTAGAAAGTCTTCACAGAAGAGTATAGGATGTTATACCCAAAAAGGGGGCAAATTCATATTATTGTCCATGGGTGAATGGGGCAACTTCATATTAATGGCTATGGGGGAGAGAGGGGCAGCTCTGTAATAAAAGCCCAAGGAGGGGCAGCTCCATATTAATGACCCTGGAAGGAGAAGAGCAACTCCATGTTAGTAGACTTGCTGGGAGAGTGGCAACTCCATAATGATGTCCATGGGGGGATGGGGCAACTCCATAATAATGGCCATGAGGGGAGGGGTCAGCTCCATATTAATGACCCTGGGAGGAGAGGAACAACTACTTATTAATGTCGATGGGAAGGATGGGATTCTCACAGACACCCTCCAAAATCTTGTAGAAAGACTTCACAGAAGAGTATAGGATGTTATACCCACAAAGGGGGCAAATTCAGATTATTGTTCATGGGTGAATGGGGCAACTCCATATTAATGGCGATGGGGGAGAGAGGGGCAGCTCCATAATAAAAGCTCAGGAGGAGAGGGGAAGCTCCATATTGTGTATGGGGGGATGGGGCAACTCCATATTAATGACCATGGGGGGAGAGGGGCAACTCTATAATAATGTCCACGGGGGGATAGGGCAACTCCATATTATTGACCATGGGGGGAAAGGGGCAACTCTATAATAATGTCCATGGGGGGATAGGGCAACTCCATATTATTGACCATGGGGGGAAAGGGGCAACTCTATAATAATGTCCATGGGGGGATAGGGCAACTCCATATTATTGACCATGGGGGGAAAGGGGCAACTCTATAATAATGTCCATGGGGGGATAGGGCAACTCCATATTATTGACCATGGGGGGAGAGGGGCAGCTCCATATTAATGTCCATGGGGGGATAGGGCAACTCCATATTATTGACCATGGGGGGAAAGGGGCAACTCTATAATAATGTCCATGGGGGGATAGGGCAACTCCATATTATTGACCATGGGGGGAGAGGGGCAGCTCCATATTAATGTCCATGGGGGGATAGGGCAACTCCATATTAATGTCCATGGGGGGATAGGGCAACTCCATATTATTGACTATGGGGAATGTTGAAACTTCATGTTAATTATCCTAGGAGGAGAGGGACAACTACTTGTTACTGACCTGGGGGGGGGGGGGGTTGGGGCAACTCCATAATAATGTCCGTGGGGGAAGGGGAGCAAATCCATAATAATGACCCTGGGGGACAGGGGCAACTCCATAATAATGTCCATGGGGAATGGAGAAACTCCATGTCAATGGTCCAAGGAGGAGAGGGACAACTACCTGTTAATGACCTGGGGGGATTGGTGCAACTCCATAATAATGTCCATGGGGGAAAGGGGCAACTCCATATTAATATATTAATGGCCTTTGTGGGAGAGTGGCAACTCCATAATAATGTTCATGGGGGGGAGGGGCAACTCCATATTAACATCATGGGGGGTTGGGGCAACTCCATATTAACAGCCATGGGGGGAGGGGGGGAAACTCCATGTTAACAGCCATGGAGGGAGAGAGGCAATTCCCTATTAGTGGCCTGGGGGGGGGGGGGGGGCAACTCCATGCTAATGGCCATGGTTGTAGGATGGGATGTCCGACCAGCTCATAGACATGTCATGGTGAGGTGATACATGAGGACAAGTGAAAAAAAATATGCAATTTACCAAATTTGAAGATAAATTCTGTAACCAATTAAACACATTTTTCACAGAAAATAAAATAAAACAGGTCAGATTTTTCCTTTGGCGCAGCGGTTCCTGGGGGGGGGGGAGGGGGGTTGGGCACATCTTCTTGGCCGTCAGCACAAGGCCATCTATGAGGCTTCATACATTGAATGATAGGTTCTACCTTCTACCTAATTCCAGATATCACAACACATTTGAGGGCTGATTGTCCGGAGCTCAGACAGCAGGTATGCCGGGGGAGATAGATGAGTCAGCCAGGTCTGTGAAATGGGATTGATCAATAAGTTATTATAGAATAAAATAAGCGGCGAGCGGCGGCTCCCCAACGCTGGGCTTGTTACAGATTACGCTCTTTCTTCTGCGCAGGACGCCGAGCGCCAATATGTCCGCTCTGTGTGTAATTAGCTGCAAACTGTTTTATGCAGATTTCTTCACTAGCGCCGGCCTGCTGGATCCTTGTTTACAACAAACTCCAATCTGCTTGTCCTCGGGTTCTTCTCTACGTTTGATCCGATTTCCAGCCGTTTGTTCCATTTTCAAGGTTCCGGGCACTTCCATGTTCCAATGACACCACGCAACTCCTTCCAAAATCGGCCCAAAGCTCAGTAAGACCGGCGTCAAGGCAGATGTCAAGCAGGTCGACTTTTAGCGGGCGTCCATCGCTGACGCCGTCAGATCTATTTCCCACCATCAGCGATGATGTCACCATTGCCCAAAATCGGAATATTTTTGCATAAAATTTACTCGGAGGAAATTTCGGTCTTAGCGACAGTTATTGAGTTTCCAGGGCGCAAGGAAAGTCTAATGATGGAGCCCACATGGAAGAAAATGTATTTTAAATATTCTTCCCAAATATGTTGACATATATTTTAAATACTACAATTTTGGCCGTATTCAATATATTTCAAAATAAATATATATATATATACTGTGTGTTGAGAGATATATATATATATATATTTTTTTTTTTTAAATAAACTGAATACGGCCAAAATTAGTAGTATTTAAAATATATGTCAACATATTTGGGAAAAATATGTATGTTGAAATGCGTTTTTTAAATATTACAAAATTTAGGAAAAATATTTTTAAAAATACATTTATTCTACATTTTTGGAACGCATTTACAAATATATGTAAAAATATATGTTAATATGACTCTTTTATATGTTAAAAAAATCTGAGGAATATATTTTAAAAATATATATTTTTAAAACAAATTTTTCATATATTTTGTAATATATAAAAAATGCACTTTAACATACAGATTGATGTGCATAAACAATGTTACTTTGTATCTCTATCTCCCATCTGATCGATGTTTATAAACAATGTTACTTTGTATCTCTCTCTCTCCCGTCTGATCGATGTTTATAAACAATGTTACTTTGTATCTCTCCATCCCCCACCTGATCGATGTTTATAAACAATGTTACTTTGTATCTCTATATCTCCCGTCTGATCGATGTTTATAAACAATGTTACTTTGTATCTCTATATCTCCCGTCTGATCGATGTTTATAAACAATGTTACTTTGTATCTCTCTATCTCCCGTCTGATCGATGTTTATAAACAATGTTACTTTGTATCTCTCCATCCCCCGTCTGATCGATGTTTATAAACAATGTTACTTTGTATCTCTATCTCCCGTCTGATTGATGTTTATAAACAATGTTACTTTGTATCTCTCCATCCCCCGTCTGATCGATGTTTATAAACAATGTTACTTTGTATCTCTATCTCCCGTCTGATCGATGTTTATAAACAATGTTACTTTGTATCTCTCCATCTCCCGTCTGATCGATGTTTATAAACAATGTTACTTTGTATCTCTCTATCTCCCGTCTGATCGATGTTTATAAACAATGTTACTTTGTATCTCTCCATCTCCCGTCTCATCGATGTTTATAAACAATGTTACTTTGTATCTCTCCATCTCCCGTCTGATCGATGTTTATAAACAATGTTACTTTGTATCTCTCTATCCCCCGTCTGATCGATGTTTATAAACAATGTTACTTTGTATCTCTCTATCTCCCGTCTGATTGATTTTATAAACAATGTTACTTTGTATCTCTATCTCCCGTCTGATCAATGTTTATAAACAATGTTACTTTGTATCTCTATCCCCCGTCTGATCGATGTTTATAAACAATGTTACTTTGTATCTCTATCTCTCGTCTGAGCGATGTTTATAAACAATGTTACTTTTTATTTCTCTCTCTCCCGTCTGATCGATGTTTATAAACAATGTTACTTTGTATCTCTCTATCTCCCGTCTGATCGATGTTTATAAACAATGTTACTTTGTATCTCTCCATCTCCCGTCTGATCGATGTTTATAAACAATGTTACTTTGTATCTCTATATCGCCCGTCTGATCGATGTTTATAAACAATGTTACTTTGTATCTCCATCTCCCGTCTGATCGATGTTTATAAACAATGTTACTTTGTATCTCTATATCGCCCGTCTGATCGATGTTTATAAACAATGTTACTTTGTATCTCTATCTCCCGTCTGATCGATGTTTATAAACAATGTTACTTTGTATCTCTCCATCCCCCGTCTGATCGATGTTTATAAACAATGTTACTTTGTATCTCTCCATCCCCCGTCTGATCGATGTTTATAAACAATGTTACTTTGTATCTCTATCTCCCGTCTGAGCGATGTTTATAAACAATGTTACTTTGTATCTCTCTATCTCCCGTCTGATCGATGTTTATAAACAATGTTACTTTGTATCTCTATCTCCCGTCTGATCGATGTTTATAAACAATATTACTTTGTATCTCTATCTCCCGTCTGAGCGATGTTTATAAACAATGTTACTTTGTATCTCTCCATCTCCCGTCTGATCGATGTTTATAAACAATGTTACTTTGTATCTCTATATCGCCCGTCTGATCGATGTTTATAAACAATGTTACTTTGTATCTCTATCTCCCGTCTGATCGTTGTTTATAAACAATGTTACTTTGTATCTCTCCATCTCCCGTCTGATCGATGTTTATAAACAATGTTACTTTGTATCTCTATATCGCCCGTCTGATCGATGTTTATAAACAATGTTACTTTGTATCTCTATATCGCCCGTCTGATCGATGTTTATAAACAATGTTACTTTGTATCTCTCCATCCCCCGTCTGATCGATGTTTATAAACAATGTTACTTTGTATCTCTCTATCCCTGTCTGATCGATGTTTATAAACAATGTTACTTTGTATCTCTCTATCTCCCGTCTGATCGATGTTTATAAACAATGTTACTTTGTATCTCTCCATCTCCCGTCTGATCGATGTTTATAAACAATGTTACTTTGTATCTCTCTATCTCCCGTCTGATCGATGTTTATAAACAATGTTACTTTGTATCTCTCTATCTCCCGTCTGATCGATGTTTATAAACAATGTTACTTTGTATCTCTATCTCCCGTCTGATCGATGTTTATAAACAATGTTACTTTGTATCTCTCTATCTCCCGTCTGATCGATGTTTATAAACAATGTTACTTTGTATCTCTCCATCTCCCGTCTGATCGATGTTTATAAACAATGTTACTTTGTATCTCTCCATCCCCCGTCTGATCGATGTTTATAAACAATGTTACTTTGTATCTCTCCATCCCCCGTCTGATCGATGTTTATAAACAATGTTACTTTGTATCTCTATCTCCCGTCTGAGCGATGTTTATAAACAATGTTACTTTGTATCTCTCTATCCCCCGTCTGATCCATGTTTATAAACAATGTTACTTTGTATCTCTATCTCCCGTCTGATCGATGTTTATAAACAATGTTACTTTGTATCTCTCCATCTCCCGTCTGATCGATGTTTATAAACAATGTTACTTTGTATCTCTATATCGCCCGTCTGATCGATGTTTATAAACAATGTTACTTTGTATCTCTATATCGCCCGTCTGATCGATGTTTATAAACAATGTTACTTTGTATCTCTCTGTCTCCCGTCTGATCGATGTTTATAAACAATGTTACTTTGTATCTCTCTGTCTCCCGTCTGATCGATGTTTATAAACAATGTTACTTTGTATCTCTCTATCTCCCGTCTGATCGATGTTTATAAACAATGTTACTTTGTATCTCTCTATCTCCCCTCTGATCGATGTTTATAAACAATGTTACTTTGTATCTCTCTATCTCCCGTCTGATCGATGTTTATAAACAATGTTACTTTGGGAAGATCTGAAGGTACAACTTGTGACGGGGAACAGATGGCTCTGCGGTGATGTGTGATGACAGTATGCCCCGTGACTTATTAGCTGCACCCCCACCCCCTGCCTAAGCCCTGCAGGTTCCCCATATCTGGCAGCACCCCCCCCTCCCCCGCACCTCCGTTGCACTTTGAGTCTGGAGCTCCCGCCACCTTTCTGGCGACTCCATGTTACTTGTGAGCTAAGTTCGGCTCTGTACGCGGCGGGGTTGGGCACAGCCGCTCGTCTAAATCGCTGCGAGAAAATCTGATTAGATGAAAATAGAAAACGGCGAAGTACAAACCGCGTCTGTGGAAAACACTTACGAGCGCAAATCTCTCCAGCGCCAGAAAAAGACTCTGAAGTGTTATTTCCTTAATCCCGATCCGAGGAATAAAGACTTTTCACGTCTCCGAATTCCGGGGAAGAAATCGAATTTCCTGTCTGCGGAGTCAGATATACAAATATATAGATTCAGGCCGCTGAGGAGGCGCGAGCCGAGCCGCCTGATCCTTCGCATGGCATATGGCGGATCCGAGGTGCGACTTCCCGGAACAGGCAAGAAATAGGCAGCGTTGGATCAGCAGAAATGGCGCACTCCTGAGACTCGCCACCGAATCCTCAATGTC
This sequence comes from Staurois parvus, assembly GCF_062004578.1. Lineage (NCBI taxonomy): Eukaryota > Metazoa > Chordata > Amphibia > Anura > Ranidae > Staurois > Staurois parvus. The sequence goes on along the minus strand of NW_028321636.1, from coordinate 96,367 downwards.
GGGATCTGCATCTGCCGAGAGCGGAATGTCGGGTATCGTCTGTGAAAGTCGAACATTTCTACAGATCATAATGGAGGAGAATTCTGCATTCTATACAAACTCACCGCATTCCCACCATTCATCCATCATCCCATCCAGCAGGTGACTTTGTAGGAGAAGTCTCCCCTCCCCCACTGATCAGACTGTACATTGTAACTTTGTAGAAGGAAGGGGAAGCATTTCCTCAGTCTCCCCTCCCCCAGTGATCAGACTGTACATTGTACCTTTGTAGAAGGAGGAGGAGGCATTTCCTCAGTCTCCTCCCCCACTGATCAGACTGTACATTGTACCTTTGTAGAAGGAGGAGGAGGCATTTCCTCAGTCTCCTCCCCCAGTGATCAGACTGTACATTGTAACATTGTTGAAGGAGGAGGAGGCATTTCCTCAGTCTCCCCTCCCCCAGTGATCAGACTGTACATTGTAACTTTGTAGAAGGAGGAGGAGGCATTTCCTCAGTCTCCCCTCCCCCAGTGATCAGACTGTACATTGTAACATTGCTGAAGGAGGAGGAGGCATTTCCTCAGTCTCCTCCCCCAGTGATCAGACTGTACATTGTAACATTGTTGAAGGAGGAGGAGGCATTTCCTCAGTCTCCCCTCCCCCAGTGATCAGACTGTACATTGTAACTTTGTAGAAGGAGGAGGAGGCATTTCCTCAGTCTCCCCTCCCCCAGTGATCAGACTGTACATTGTACCTTTGTAGAAGGAGGAGGAGGCATTTCCTCAGTCCCCTCCCCCAGTGATCAGACTGTACATTGTAACTTTGTAGAAGGAGGAGGAGGCATTTCCTCAGTCTCCCCTCCCCCAGTGATCAGACTGTACATTGTAGAAGTAGGAGGAGTTATTTCCTCAGTCTCCCCTCCCCCACTGATCAGACTGAACATTGTAACTTTGTAGAAGGGGGAGGAGGCATTTCCTCAGTCTCTCCTCCCCCAGTGATCAGACTGTACATTGTATCTTTGTAGAAGGAGGAGGAGGCATTTCCTCAGTCCCCCCTCCCCCAGTGATCAGACTGTACATTGTAACATTGTTGGAGGAGGAGGAGGCATTTCCTCAGTCTCCCCTCCCCCAGTGATCAGACTGTACATTATAACATTGTTGGAGGAGGAGGAGGCATTTCCTCAGTCTCCTCCCCCCCGTGATCAGACTGTACATTGTAACTTAGTAGAGAGCCTGCAGCAGGGGCTGATCTGTGTCAGACATTTGTGAACAAAGCCAAGAACTGCACAGGCTCCAGGATTTATATATCTGAGCCGTCATCTCAGCCCAGGAAGTAGATGGTGTCCTTTGGTGATGGCCGTCCCTCTGGAGGGAAAAGCAGATGAAGACGTTGCCAGGGGGAGCACAGTAGGCGGAAATAAATACCAGCGTGAGGACGACCCCCCCCCACCCCCCCCCCCCCCGGGAGGGTGTTGGGAGATTCCCCCAGATCTGAACGTCTTCTGATGAGGATCCCTCAGACTGCCAATCACACAAGGCCTTGGCAGGGATCATGTGATCTACATTCCACGGTTATCCTTCATGGATCTGATGAGCTTTTCAGATATTTATTATCCTGTCCTCAGTGACAGATCCTCTTTACCTTGTATGACCCCCCTCCCCCCCTTGTCATCCCCCCTCCCCCCCCTTGTCATCCCCCCCCCTTGTAGTCCGCCCGGCGCTCCCCGCGTCTGTATCATGGGAAGTATTGCTCAGGAAGGAGGATCCCCCCAGTGACAAGATGGACATGTTCCCCATCAGGAGGAATAATGAGGAAGAAATATGAATGATTTGTTGGTCTTTGAAGCGGATGAGACGGCCGCTGATTATTATTCTCTGTATGACACCGCGCCGCCACCGCGAGGAGAATCCCAAATCACAGGAACCGCCCGTGTATGTGTTGTAGATTATAACCCAACTAAATGTACGTCAGCCATGGGGGGGGCAGGAAATGGTGGGGGGGGGGGTACGATACACGTTCCATCATAGAAATACCAAGATACTCATCCCATCACATTCGTCTATTCCGGCCTGAACATGGAGGACCCCAACTAATAATTACTGTATCAGTGGGAAGAATGTCCCTTACATTGGGGGGGTCAGTGGGAAGAATGTCCCTTACATTGGGGGTCAGTGGGAAGAATGTCCCTTACATTGGGGGTCAGTGGGAAGAATGTCCCTTACATTGGGGGTCAGTGGGAAGAATGTCCCTTACATTGGGGGTCAGTGGGAAGAATGTCCCTTACATTGGGGATCAGTGGGAAGGATGTCCCTTACATTGGGGATCAGTGGGAAGAGTGTCCCTTACATTGGGGGTCAGTGGGAAGAATGTCCCTTACATTGGGGGGTCAGTGGGAAGAATGTCCCTTACATTGGAGGTCGGTGGGAAGAATGTCCCTTACATTGGGGGTCAGTGGGAAGAATGTCCCTTACATTGGAGGTCGGTGGGAAGAATGTCCCTTACATTGGTGGTCGGTGGGAAGAATGTCCCTTACATTGGGGATCAGTGGGAAGAATGTCTCTTACATTGGGGATCAGTGGGAAGAATGTCCCTTACATTGGGGTCGGTGGGAAGAATGTCCCTTACATTGGAGGTCGGTGGGAAGAATGTCCCTTACATTGGGGGTCAGTGGGAAGAATGTCCCTTACATTGGGGGTCAGTGGGAAGAATGTCCCTTACATTGGGGGTCAGTGGGAAGAATGTCCCTTACATTGGAGGTCGGTGGGAAGAATGTCCCTTACATTGGTGGTCGGTGGGAAGAATGTCCCTTACATTGGGGATCAGTGGGAAGAATGTCTCTTACATTGGGGATCAGTGGGAAGAATGTCCCTTACATTGGGGTCGGTGGGAAGAATGTCCCTTACATTGGAGGTCGGTGGGAAGAATGTCCCTTACATTGGGGGTCAGTGGGAAGAATGTCCCTTACATTGGGGGTCAGTGGGAAGAATGTCCCTTACATTGGGGTCGGTGGGAAGAATGTCCCTTACATTGGAGGTCAGTGGGAGGAATGTCCCTTACATTGGGGGTCAGTGGGAAGAATGTCCCTTACATTGGGGGTCAGTGGGAAGAATGTCCCTTACATTGGGGGTCAGTGGGAAGAATGTCCCTTACATTGGGGTCGGTGGGAAGAATGTCCCTTACATTGGAGGTCGGTGGGAAGAATGTCCCTTACATTGGGGGTCAGTGGGAAGAATGTCCCTTACATTGGTGGTCAGTGGGAAGAATGTCCCTTACATTGGGGGTCAGTGGGAAGAATGTCCCTTACATTGGTGATCAGTGGGAAGAATGTCCCTTACATTGGGGGTCGGTGGGAAGAATGTCTCTTACATTGGGGGTCAGTGGGAAGAATGTCCCCTACATTGGGGGTCAGTGGGAAGAATGTCCCTTACATTGGGGGTCAGTGGGAAGAATGTCCCTTACATTGGGGGTCAGTGGGAAGAATGTCCCTTACATTGGGGGTCAGTGGGAAGAATGTCTCTTACATTGGGGGTCAGTGGGAAGAATGTCCCCTACATTGGGGGTCAGTGGGAAGAATGTCCCTTACATTGGGGGTCAGTGGGAAGAATGTCCCTTACATTGGGGGTCAGTGGGAAGAATGTCCCTTACATTGGGGATCAGTGGGATGAATGTCCCTTACATTGGGGGTCAGTGGGAAGAATGTCCCTTACATTGCGGGTCAGTGGGAAGAATGTCCCTTACATTGGGGGTCAGTGGGAAGAATGTCCCTTACATTGGTGGTCAGTGGGAAGAATGTTCCTTACATTGGGGGTCAGTGGGAAGAATGTCCCTTACATTGGGGGTCAGTGGGAAGAGCGTCCCTTACATTGGGGATCAGTGGGATGAATGTCCCTTACATTGGGGGTCAGTGGGAAGAATGTCCCTTACATTGCGGGTCAGTGGGAAGAATGTCCCTTACATTGGGGGTCAGTGGGAAGAATGTCCCTTACATTGGTGGTCAGTGGGAAGAATGTTCCTTACATTGGGGGTCAGTGGGAAGAATGTCCCTTACATTGGGGGTCAGTGGGAAGAACGTCTCTTACATTGGGGGTCAGTGGGAAGAATGTCCCTTACATTGGGGATCAGTGGGAAGAATGTCTCTTACATTGGGGATCAGTGGGAAGAATGCCCCTTACATTGGTGGTCAGTGGGAAGGATGTCCCTTACATTGGTGGTCAGTGGGAAGGATGTCCCTTACATTGGTGGTCAGTGGGAAGAATGTCCCTTACATTGGGGTCGGTGGGAAGAATGTCCCTTACATTGGAGGTCGGTGGGAAGAATGTCCCTTACATTGGGGGTCAGTGGGAAGAATGTCCCTTACATTGGTGGTCAGTGGGAAGAATGTCCCTTACATTGGTGGTCGGTGGGAAGAATGTCCCTTACATTGGGGGTCGGTGGGAAGAATGTCCCTTACATTGGGGGTCAGTGGGAAGAATGTCCCTTACATTGGTGATCAGTGGGAAGAATGTCTCTTACATTGGGGGTCAGTGGGAAGAATGTCCCTGACATTGGGGGTCAGTGGGAAGAATGTCCCTTACATTGGGGATCAGTGAGAAGAATGTCTCTTACATTGGGGGTCAGTGGGAAGAATGTCCCTTACATTGGGGGTCAGTGGGAAGAATGTCCCTTACATTGGGGGTCAGTGGGAAGAATGTCCCTTACATTGGTGGTCAGTGGGAAGAATGTCCCTTACATTGGTGATCAGTGGGAAGAATGTCCCTTACATTGGGGGTCAGTGGGAAGAATGTCCCTTACATTGGGGGTCGGTGGGAAGAATGTCCCTTACATTGGTGGTCAGTGGGAAGAATGTCCCTTACATTGGTGATCAGTGGGAAGAATGCCCCTTACATTGGGGATCAGTGGGAAGAATGTCCCTTACATTGGTGATCAGTGGGAAGAATGCCCCTTACATTGGGGATCAGTGGGAAGAATATCCCTCACATTGGTGGTCAGTGGGAAGAATGCTCCCAGTAGGGACACTGCATGGACATTATTGGTCTCCTGGTGTTACCATCTCTGCCCCCAAAAAGTTCCCTTACTCTCATCAATAGGCATACACCAGGAATGGGCAGATATTGGTCTGTTCTGGAACATCTTGGATATAATTCCTCATAAATAAATACAAGTTATGTGTGAAGTTAGCGTCTGATAAGTAGAAGGACGTAGGAGGTGTCTGCTGGGCCGGCTCTGCGCTCAGACATCGCGCTATGAATACATTAATGTACATTCAAAGAGTCTGGCAGGAAAGAAAGAGGAGTACAGACTGCACTGAGGAATCCATAGAGTGGAACACACAGATCTCCACACCTTCCACCCACTGACAACAACACAGGCAGTTCGGTTATAGATCGCTCTGCTAGTACAGAATATACAAGACTCAACATATATATTATATGGCCAGAAGTAGTCACCCCTCCAAATGCTGGAGTTCAGGTGTCCCAAGTGAAGGTCACTGGTAATCTGGACCCCTCCAAATAGTCAAATTCAAGTGTCTCCAGTGAAGGGTCCTGGTAATCCTCCATCTTACAAAGACATTGCAGAAAACTGTGCTCTTCCGACCTTGTCGTGACAGTTTGGAGAAGACCCTTTTCTGTTCCTCCATGACTGCCCCCTGTATACAAAACCTGCTCCATAAAGACATGGGTGACCAGTTTGGTGTGGAGGAACTCGAGTGTCGTGCACAGAGCCCTGACCTCAACCCTACTTTTGGAAGACCTTTTGGATAAGCTCTTATCCAACATCAGCACCTGCCCTTAACCGAACACCTTTGGGATGAGGTCTCCTTATACCAAAGGGGTTCAATAGGGTTGAGGTCATGGAGCAGCTTGAGGGTCCTGCACAGAGCCTTGGCCTCAACCCTGCTGAACACCTTTGGGTTGAATTGGAACTTCGATTGTTCTCTTCCAACCCTGTGGTAACAGTTTGGTGAAGACCCTTTTCTGTTCCTCCATGATTGTCCACTGTGTACAATGTCAGCTCCACAAAGACATGGAGGACCAGTTTGGTGTAGAGGAGTGTCGTGTACTACTTTTGGAAGACCTTTAGTATAAGCTCTTATCCAACATCAGCACCTGCCTTTAACTGAACACCTTCAAATAGTCAAATTCAAGTGTCTCCAGTGAAGGGTCCTGGTAATCCTCCATCATACAAAGACATTGCAGAAAACTGTGCTCTTCCGACCTTGTGGTGACAGTTTGGAGAAGACCCTTTTCTGTTCCTCCATGACTGCCCCCTGTGTACAAAACCAGCTCCATAAAGACATGGGTGATCAGTTTGGTGTGGAAGAACTCGAGTGTCGTGCACAGAGCCCTGACCTCAACCCTACTGGACACCTTTGGGTTGAATTGGAACTTCGATTGTGCTCTTCTGACCTTGTGTCTGGTACAACGCCATTACCACATAGAATTGGATGACCAGTGTGGTGTAGAGGAACTCGAGTGTCCTGCACACAGCCCTGACCTCAACCCTACTTTTGGAAGACCTTTGGTATAAGCTGTTATCCAACATCAGCACCTGCCCATAACTGAACACCTTTTGGATGAGGTCTCCTTATACCAAAGGGGTTCGATAGGGTTGAGGTCATGGAGCAGCTTGAGTGTCCTGTACAGAGCCCTGACCTCAACCCTACTGAACACCGACTGCCTTCTCTTTTGAAATAAGGCCTTTTCTTTGCAGGACTAAAAAAACTCTTTAATCAATGGTAACTGTTAAGCGCACATCGAAAAATCCAAGAAAGGGTCATCCAATTTCAAACTCTACATGACCCAACATATGTAGGCACTCCTACAGATGACTAAAGTCAGGTGTCTCCACTGAAGGGTCCTGGTAATCCTCCATCATACAAAGACATTGTAGACAATTATGTTCTTCCAGCCTTGTGGTAAAAGTTTGGTGAAGACCCTTTTCTGTTCCCCCATGACTGTCCCCTGTGTACAAAGCCAACTCCATAAAGACATGGTTTGATCACTTTTGTGTGGAGGAACTCCAGTGTCCTGCACAGAGCCCTGACCTCAACCCTACTGAACACCTTTGGGATTCATTGGAATGTCGATGAAGAGCCAGGTCTTCTCATCCATAATCAGTACCCTATCTCACAAATGTTCCTTTGGCTGATTGGACACAAATTCCCACAGACACTCCAAAAATTTTGAGGGAAGCCTTTCCAGAAGAGTAAAGCCAGCTCCATAAAGACATGGTTTGACCAGTTTGGTGTGGAGGAGCTTGAGTGTCCTATATAGAGCCCTGACCTCAACCCTACTGAACACCTTTGGAATGAATTGGAATGCTGATAGTGAGCCAGGTCTTCTCATCCAACATCTAAATGTTCCATTGGCTGATTGGACACAAATTCCCACAGACATACTGCAAGTTTTTGTGGGAAGCCTTTCCAAAAGAGAAAAGCCAGCTCCAGACATGGTTTGACCAGTCTGGTGTGGAGGAACTTGAGTGTCCTGTACAGAGCCCTGACCTCAACCTTTCTGAACACTGATTGTCTTCTCTTTTGAAATAAAGCCTTGTCTTTGCAGGCTCAGGACTTAAAAAACTCTTTAAATAATGGTAACTGCAAAGCAATCATCGACAAATCCAAGAAAGGGTCATCCAATTTTAAACTCTACATGGCCCAAGGTATGTGGACACTCCTAGAGATGACTAAGTTCAGGTATCTCCAGTGAAGGGTCCTGTTTGTGCTACATCATACAAAGATATTGCAGAAATTGTGTTCTTCCAACCTTTTGGTAACAGTTTGGTGAAAACCCTTTTTTGTTCTCCCATGACTGTCCACTGTGTACAACGCCAGCTCCATAAAGACATGGATGACCAGTTTGGTGTGGGGGAACTCGAGTGTCATGCACAGAGCCCTGACCCCAACCCTACTTTTGGAAGACCTTTGGTATAAGCTCTTATCCAACATCAGCACCTGCCCTTAACCCAACACCTATGAGATGAGGTTTTCTTGAAGTTCTTGAAGATGAAGTTGGAGAAACTTGAGTGTCCTGCACAGAGCCCTGACCTCATCCCTACTGAACACCTTTGGGTTGAATTGGAACTTCGATTGTGCTCTTCCGACCTTGTGGTAACAGTTTGGTGAAGACTATTCCAGTTCCACGAAGACATGGATGACTAGTGTGGTGTAGAGGAACTCCAGTGTCCTGGTTTTCTTGAAGTTCTTGAAGATGAAGTTGGAGAAACTTGAGTGTCCTGCACAGAGCCCTGACCTCAACCCTACTGGACACCTTTGGGTTGAATTGGAACTTTGATTGTGCTCTTCTGACCTTGTGTCTGGTACAACGCCAGCTCCACAAAGAATTGGATGACCAGTGTGCTGTGGAGGAACTTGAGTGTCCTGCACACAGCCCTTACCTCAACCCTACTTTTGGAAGACCTTTGGTATAAGCTGTTATCCAACATCAGCTCCTGCCCTTAACCGAGCACCTTTGGGATGAGGTCTTCTTATACCAAAGGTGTTCAATAGGGTTGAGGTCATGGAGGAACTTGAGTGTCCTGCACAGAGCCCTGACCTCATCCCTACTGAACACCTTTGGATTGAATTGGAACTTTGATTGTGCTCTTCCAACCTGGTGGTAACAGTTTGGTGAAGACCCTTTTCTGTTCCCCCATGACTGTCCCCTGCGTACAACGTCAGCTCCATAAAGACATGGATGACCAGTGTGGTGTGGAGGAACCTGAGTGTCCTGCACAGAGCCCTGACCTCAACTCTACAGAACACCCTACTAAATCCACCCCGATTAGGAAAATGGCGGTCACCTGTTCACTGATTCCAAGCGTTGCCCTCTACAGTTTTCCTGCATATCCTGCAGGCCTTCTCGGATGCACTGTGAAAAGCCTGCTGAATCTGTCTACAATGCATTATTTAAAATGTCAACGAAAAAGACAGCTGGATGAATTCTCCGATTCCAGCCCAGATGTGGAGTTTCCTAGAAAGCGTTTAGCGGTTCACTGATTCCATTTGCATTTTATGCAGAAGAAAAAAAAAGGCATCAAACCTCGCCGAGCCAGAGATAAAACACAACCCGCGCGGCACAAAGAGAGCGCAGAACGCACTCAGCTACATCTGCGGCTTGTTTGTTAATTACATCACCTCGCCGGCGTCGCTTTCATCCGCTCAGCGGTTATATAACGTGAAATGACAGCCATGTCTGCTCAGCTGGTTTTGGGTTTTTTTTTTTAAATCCTCTAAATTCCACGATATTCTGATTTTATCTTCTCCTCTTCCTGCAATCCGGCAGCAAACGCCGCTGAGGAGTCGCAGGTGCCAAAACGGACACCTGGGCATGCTGCCACTTGTAGTCCCCCCCTCCCCCAGCAGCAGGTTTCTGCTGCAGGCACCTCATACCTGCGCCGACTCCCTCCCGCATGTTGCGTCCTCCCACTGCGCGGGGACGTCTCTCATACCTGCGCCGACTCCCTCCCGCATGTTGCGTCCTCCCACTGCGCGGGGACGTCTCTCATACCTGCACTGACTCCCTCCCGCATGTTGCGTCCTCCCGCTGCGCGGGGACGTCTCTCATACCTGCACTGACTCCCTCCCGCATGTTGCGTCCTCCCGCTGCGCGGGGACGTCTCTCGTAGCCTTGCGCTGAATAATAGATCTCTGTGCTTTAAAATCTCGCAGACGATGTTTTCTATGATCTGCCGCCTGTCAGTCGTCCCCGGCTTCCCGAAAATCTTCCTGCCTGATGATGAGCGCCATTTATGAAAAAAAGGTAATTTCTTTGTTTTTGTTTTTTTCATAAATCGCAGAATTTTTTTTTTACTTTTTTCGGAAGCTTTTTTTTAGACTCGCCGGTCGCGCCTGCTTACTATTTTGCAATTTTAAATAAAATTGTCTCTTTAAGTGAAGCGAGGAAGCCGCTCTGATTTATCCCGAAGAATTTTTTTATAAAAGTGCGCAGGTCCCCCGGCGCCGCTTTAGTTGCCGAATTATTTTATTTACGACAGATGAAAACCCCAAACTGAGCGACGTTTCCATTTCTACATCATAAACGGGGTTTTCTTTGTAATAAAATACTGTTTTTGCTTTTTTTTGTTCTTTATTAAAGCTTTATTAGGCCCAAAATCAAACATTTATTGTACTGCAGCAGGGGCGGACTGACCATTAGAGCACTCGGGCACTGCCCAAGGGCCCGGGGTCAGTAGGGGGCCCCATGAGATGCCCCTGGTACCTTTCATGGGCTTTTTCATAGGCTTTTTTGGGTGTGGGCAAGGACACAGGGGCCCCCTATTGCCTGGGGGCCCCATGAGTTGTCAGTCCGCCCCTGTACTGCAGCTCACCGATCCTCAGATGTGGCGGCTGCATTCGTTTTCTTTCTTAGGCTTTCTTTCTTCTAGTTTCATCTCATAATCCAGCCAGAAATTCATAGTTACATTTCATTTCATTATGGCCCCTTCAAAAAATTGAGCACCCCCGGACCAGGGGTGGACTGAGAACTCCTGGGGCCCCCGGGCAATAGGGGATCATGGGGCCCCTGTGTCCTCGCCCACACTCAAACCACACCCAAAAAAGCCTATGAAAGGTACCCGGGGCATCTCATGGGGCTCCGTACTGACCCCGAGTGCCCGAATATCAGTCTGCCCCTGCCCCGGACTAACCCTTATTCTGCATCCTCCTGAGGAATGGGGTGGCAGTCCCTGTGAAACGCGTAGAGGAAGACTATTTATGAAGCACAATATTGTTACATAGTTAGTCTGGCTGAAAAAAGACAACAGTCCATCCAGTTCAACCATTCAAAAAAAAAAAAGTTATAGTCCTACACTCACCGTTGATCCAGAGGAAGGCAGAAAAAAGGTCTGTTGCATTTCAAAAGCACAAGCTCTCCTGCAGATGTAGCAGTTAGAGGGATGAGACAAACAATTTCCCACTGACAATGATCAGATTTTATTAATTGATGTAAAATCTTTATCCCAAAAGGAACAAAACTGTCCCTGTAATGGATTATAAAGTGTGAGCCGGAGTTTGGCTTCAATTTGTTAGTGTATCTAAATCTGTTAGTCCATCTGACGCTCCCCTCCCCCCCAGACTGACAATGCTGATGTCCGAAATGGAGGTGTATGTCCCACTGCTGACCCCGAACAAGCATGAGCCGCCCCCACACTTGTTATACTTGCTGTGCCCAGGACATTGATGGCAAGCAGGAGTACATGCGTTTACGCATTTCGCTGCTCATAGATATTTATTACAGAGCCCTCAAAGGAGGTGTATGTCCTACTGTTGACCCCGAACAAGCATGAGCCGCCCCCACACTTGTTATACTTGCTGTGCCCAGGACAGTGATGGCAAGCAGGAGTACATGCGTTTACGCGTTTCGCTGCTCATAGATATTTATTACAGAGCCCTCAATGGAGGAGTATGTCCCACTACTGACCCTGAACAAGCATGAGCCGCCCCCACACTTGTTATACTTGCAGTGCCAGAGCCAGTGATGGAAAGCAGGAGTACATGCGTTTACGCGTTTCGCTGCTCATAGATATTTATTAAAGAGCCCTCAATGGAGGTGTATGTCCTACTGTTGACCCCGAACAAGCATGAGCCGCCCCCACACTTGTTATACTTGCAGTGCCAGAGCCAGTGATGGAAAGCAGGAGTACATGCATTTACGCGTTTCGCTGCTCATAGATCTTTATTACACCACCCCAACACTTGCTATACTTGCTGTGCCCAGGACATTGATGGCAAGCAGGAGTACATGCGTTTACGCGTTTCGCTGCTCATAGATATTTATTACAGAGCCCTCAATGGAGGAGTATGTCCTACTGTTGACCCTGAACAAGCATGAGCCGCCCCCACACTTGTTATACTTGCTGTGCCCAGGACATTGATGGCAAGCAGGAGTACATGCGTTTACGCGTTTCGCTGCTCATAGATATTTATTACAGAGCCCTCAATGGAGGAGTATGTCCTACTGTTGACCCTGAACAAGCATGAGCCGCCCCCACACTTGTTATACTTGCTGTGCCCAGGACATTGATGGCAAGCAGGAGTACATGCGTTTACGCGTTTCGCTGCTCGTAGATATTTATTAAAGAGCCCTCAATGGAGGAGTATGTCCCACTACTGACCCTGAACAAGCATGAGCCGCCCCCACACTTGTTATACTTGCAGTGCCAGAGCCAGTGATGGAAAGCAGGAGTAAATGCGTTTACGCGTTTCGCTGCTCATAGATCTTTATTACACCGCCCCAACACTTGTTATATTTGCTGTGCCCAGGCCAGTGATGGACGGCCAAGAAGCATGAGGATGACAGCCCTGGAACTAACACCCTCAAAAACAAGTCAATAATGGCAGCTTCCTTCAAAGTCACAGGGTGACCTCTACTACCGAAGGCCCATGATTCCCTCTTCCGTCCTTCCATCGGGTCCCATTAATTTGCCCTTCCATCGTTCTCTTCCAGTGATTAACCAGGATCACACCCAGGAGATCCATTCTTCACAACTGTCACTTTCCTAGATAGCGCCCTGGAAATTCCCGCAGTCTCATTTCAATCTGTGAATTCCGGGACGCGGCGCGGCTCCCTCTGTCTCTGACATAATTACAGGTCCTGTCATGGCTCCAGGTAGGCTCTATATTAATGAATCTCTCACTTTGAGGACGGAGATTTGTAGCCGGCCTCTTATTTGTATTCATCAAATTTTTAGCAGCGAGCAAACTTCCTCCCAGCGATCCATCAGTCAATAAAGGAAACTCGATGTAATGCAGAGACAATCACCCCGCCATCTGCATCCAATCTTCCTTTGTCAATGCTGCATAAATGCTTTATTCTAAAGAGCGAGACCACAATTTCTGACCCCGCACTCAATTCTCTTTGGTTAAAGTGACTCTGCCAGGCTGAGAAAAGATCCAATAATCAAAAGTCTTGCAACAGGGGAGATCACCTATCCTGCAACAGGGGAGATCACCTATCCTGCAACAGGGGAGATCACCTATCCTGCAACAGGGGAGATCACCTATCCTGCAACAGGGGAGATCACCTATCCTGCAACAGGGGAGCTCACCTATCCAGACACAGGGGAGCTCACCTATCCTGCAACAGGGGAGATCACCTATCCTGCAACAGGGGAGATCACCTATCCAGACACAGGGGAGCTCACCTATCCTGCAACAGGGGAGATCACCTATCCTGCAACAGGGAAGATCACCTATCCAGACACAGAGGAGATCACCTATCCTGCAACAGGGGAGATCACCTATCCTGCAACAGGGGAGATCACCTATCCTGCAACAGGAGAGCTCACCTATCCTGCAACAGGAGAGCTCACCTATCCTGCAACAGAGGAGCTCACCTATCCAGACACAGAGGAGATCACCTATCCTGCAGCAGAGGAGCTTACCTATCCGGCAAGAAAGGAGCTCACATATCCAGCCGCAGGGGAACTCACTTATCCTGCAACAGGGGATTCCACCTATCCTGCAACAGGGGAGATCACCTATCCTGCAACAGGGGAGATCACCTATCCTGCAACAGGGGAGATCACCTATCCTGCAACAGGGGAGCTCACCTATCCTGCAACAGAGGAGATCACCTATCCTGCAACAGAGGAGATCACCTATCCTGCAACAGGGGAGATCACCTATCCAGACACAGAGGAGATCACCTATCCTGCAACAGGGGAGCTCACCTATCCTGCAACAGGGGAGCTCACCTATCCTGCAACAGGGGAGCTCACCTATCCAGACACAGAGGAGATCACCTATCCTGCAACAGGGGAGATCACCTATCCTGCAACAGGGGAGATCACCTATCCTGCAACAGAGGAGCTCACCTATCCTGCAACAGGGGAGCTCACCTATCCAGACACAGAGGAGATCACCTATCCTGCAACAGGGGAGATCACCTATCCTGCAACAGGGGAGCTCACCTATCCTGCAACAGGGGAGCTCACCTATCCTGCAACAGAGGAGATCACCTATCCTGCAACAGGGGAGCTCACCTATCCTGCAACAGGGGAGCTCACCTATCCAGACACAGAGGAGCTCACCTATCCTGCAACAGAGGAGCTTACCTATCCAGCAAGAAAGGAGCTCACATATCCAGCAACAGGGAAGCTCACCTATCCTGCAACAGAGGAGATCACCTATCCAGTGACAGAGGAGCCTACCTATTCTGTGTCACATGTCTCTGACCTTCCCTTCGTTACATGCTACAGCCTCTGCCAGTCTTTTTAGCATTCAACACATCAGGAAGCATAGAAGGAAGGCAAAATGCGTTAGTTTCTGTTATAGATCATCCATTGAAATACCTTTCTAGACTCTATTACCATTGGTGTGCTGCCCTTACTACTGTCATGGTACTCCAAGAATCCCTGCCAGGACTTCCAATGGTACTCCCAGAATCCCTGGCAGGACTTCCAATGGTACTCCAAGAATCCCTGCCAGGACTTCCAATGGTACTCCCAGAATCCCTGGCAGGACTTCCAATGGTACTCCCAGAATCCCTGCCAGGACTTCCAATGGTACTCCCAGAATCCCTGCCAGGACTTCCAATGGTACTCCCAGAATCCCTGCCAGGACTTCCAATGGTACACCCAGAATCCCTGGCAGGACTTCCAATGGTACTCCCAGAATCCCTGCCAGGACTTCCAATGGTAATCTGTGAATCCCTGGCAGGACTTCCAATGGTACTCCCAGAATCCCTGGCAGGACTTCCAATTTTACTGTCTTGCTTGCCACTTGCCATAACCTCTGTCTGAACCTGACTACTTTCTTGCTTACTGCCTGCCATGACCTCTGCCTGGACCTGACTACTCTCCTGCCTGCTGCCTGCCATGACCCCTGCCTGGACCTAACTAATCTCTGGCCTGCAACCTGCCATGACCTCTGCCTGGACCTGACTGCTCTCTTGCTTGCCACCTGCCATGACCTCTGCCTGGACCTGACTACTCTCCTGCCTGCTGCCTTCCATGACCCCTGCCTGGACCTAACTAATCTCTGGCCTGCAACCTGCCATGACCTCTGCCTGGACCTGACTACTCTCTTGCTTGCCACCTGCCATGACCTCTGCCTGGACCTGACTACTCTCCTGCCTGCTGCCTTCCATGACCCCTGCCTGGACCTAACTAATCTCTGGCCTGCAACCTGCCATGACCCCTGCCTGGACCTGACTACTCTCTTGTTTGCCACCTGCTATGACCTCTGCCTGGACCTGACTACTCTCTTGTCTACTACATTGTGAACAGTCTCCACGCCGTAACCCTACTGTTCCAGCAAGCCCTTGGTGGAGTATTACTGGTGACAGTTTGCAGCAAAAGAAACTGGGGCCACCAGGGTTTCAGACCATCTCTACCATCAGGAGCTCTAGGGAGAACCAACTGGAACTTAACTTCAGAGCCTTGGATGAGCCCACGTCCCCTTCCGGGAGGCACCACAACAACTACATTTCACATATCATATTGGGGTGCTTTCGCTACATGAGAGCAGTTCAGCTTATTAGACATTTCCTCACAGTCTTGGTCATTAATAAAAGGGGATCCAGGAGCCTCTCTGCACATTCTCCTCAATCACTGCGCTCTGTGTAGGCATTGAAGAGTATTAGGGGTCACCTGACATGTTTTACTCCTTTATGAAGACTCTTTGGAAAATTGCCGCAGCCTGTAATGCACTGATTGATTTCCTTCGTTGGGTGGGGTGCAAAGAGCCAGACCAGCACCCGGGGATTTTGCAGCAGATCCTTTGATGGGCCACTCACCAATATACATATCTTTTTGAATAATTTTGTTTTCATTGGATTTTTTTTTTTTTTAAAAGAAGTTAAAAAAAATGACAGAGCAGTAGAGTACAAATGGTACAAGCGTTGTAATAGTAGGTATCCTCCATCACTGAAGCCCCTGGGTGGGGCGAAACGCGTCGGTGGCATGACCTGGACAGAGCTGGTCTGAAGTTGCCTTGACTCTAGTGACTGTCAGGATTTTCCGGTGTGTAGCTTTCGGGGGGGTTTCTCTCGTTCCTACACAGGAGGTATTCATACATGGACAAAAGAAAGACCCATAAAACCTTGTATGGTGATATGGGTGGATATCAATGGAACGGTGAAGAACAACAAAATTCATGGAAATAATAACTGGATATGTAGAGAAAGAATTAACAAGAACATTAAGACAAGTTCACACACCAGGAGTGATCATGATAGCATGGTGGCATGGGGGTCAGCAGTCCCGGGCCAGGTTCATCCAGCTCCCAGAGCAAGTATATGGAACCGCGCCCCCTCCCCGACTGCTATTGCATATTGTAGGATGGGTGGACTGCCCTGCAACCACTCTTTCCCCCTTGCTATGCTGTGCCCAGGGAAGCTGCCCCTCCTGCCCACCCCTTGTCCCAGTCCTGGAGACAGGATCGATGTTGTAACATTGAAGATATCTCAGGTGGAGATGGTAAGCCAAAGACCTAGTGGTCCCACACATCCCCAACTCTTCAAGTGCATCAGCTGGTTGTTCCGTGAGATGTTCCATTCCACAGACGTCTATAATATTGTCCAATGGCTGGGTGTGGGGTGAGATGTTCCATTCCACAGACGTCTATAATATTGTCCAATGGCTGGGTGTGGGGTGAGATGTTCCATTCCACAGACGTCTGTAAAGCTGTCCAATGGCTGGGTGTGGGGTGAGATGTTCCATTCCACAGACGTCTATAATATTGTCCGATGGCTGGGTGTGGGGTGAGATGTTCCATTCCACAGACGTCTATAATATTGTCCGATGGCTGGGTGTGGGGTGAGATGTTCCATTCCACAGACGTCTATAATATTGTCCGATGGCTGGGTGTGGGGTGAGATGTTCCATTCCACAGACGTCTATAATATTGTCCGATGGCTGGGTGTGGGGTGAGATGTTCCATTCCACAGACGTCTATAATATTGTCCAATGGCTGGGTGTGGGGTGAGATGTTCCATTCCACAGACGTCTATAAAACTGTCCAATGGCTGGGTGTGGGGTGAGATGTTCCATTCCACAGACGTCTATAATATTGTCCAATGGCTGGGTGTGGGGTGAGATGTTCCATTCCACAGACGTCTATAAATCTGTCCAATGGCTGGGTGTGGGGTGAGATGTTCCATTCCACAGATGTCTATAATATTGTCCAATGGTTGGGTGTGGGGTGAGATGTTCCATTCCACAGACGTCTATAAAGCTGTCCAATGGCTGGGTGTGGGGTGAGATGTTCTATTCCACAGACGTCTGTAAAGCTGTCCAATGGCTGGGTGTGGGGTGAGATGTTCCATTCCACAGACGTCTATAATATTGTCCAATGGCTGGGTGTGGGGTGAGATGTTCCATTCCACAGACGTCTATAATATTGTCCAATGGTTGGGTGTGGGGTGAGATGTTCCATTCCACAGACGTCTATAATATTGTCCAATGGCTGGGTGTGGGGTGAGATGTTCCGTTCCACAGACGTCTATAATATTGTCCAATGGCTGGGTGTGGGGTGAGATGTTCCATTCCACAGACGTCTATAATATTGTCCAATGGTTGGGTATGGGGTGAGATGTTCCATTCCACAGACGTCTATAATATTGTCCAATGGTTGGGTATGGGGTGAGATGTTCCATTCCACAGACGTCTATAATATTGTCCAATGGCTGGGTGTGGGGTGAGATGTTCCATTCCACAGACGTCTATAATATTGTCCGATGGTTGGGTGTGGGGTGAGATGTTCCATTCCACAGACGTCTATAAAGCTGTCCAATGGCTGGGTGTGGGATGAGATGTTCCATTCCACAGACGTCTATAAAGCTGTCCAATGGCTGGGTGTGGGGTGAGATGTTCCATTCCACAGACGTCTATAATATTGTCCAATGGCTGGGTGTGGGATGAGATGTTCCATTCCACAGACGTCTATAATATTGTCCAATGGCTGGGTGTGGGGTGAGATGTTCCATTCCACAGACGTCTATAATATTGTCCAATGGTTGGGTGTGGGGTGAGATGTTCCATTCCACAGACGTCTATAAAGCTGTCCAATGGCTGGGTGTGGGGTGAGATGTTCCATTCCACAGACGTCTATAATATTGTCCAATGGTTGGGTGTGGGGTGAGATGTTCCATTCCACAGACGTCTATAAAGCTGTCCAATGGCTGGGTGTGGGGTGAGATGTTCCATTCCACAGACGTCTATAATATTGTCCAATGGTTGGGTGTGGGGTGAGATGTTCCATTCCACAGACGTCTATAATATTGTCCAATGGCTGGGTGTGGCGTGAGATGTTCCATTCCACAGACGTCTATAATATTGTCCAATGGCTGGGTGTGGGGTGAGATGTTCCATTCCACAGACGTCTATAAAGCTGTCCAATGGCTGGGTGTGGGGTGAGATGTTCCATTCCACAGACGTCTATAATATTGTCCAATGGCTGGGTGTGGGGTGAGATGTTCCATTCCACAGACGTCTATAATATTGTCCAATGGCTGGGTGTGGGGTGAGATGTTCCATTCCACAGACGTCTATAATATTGTCCAATGGCTGGGTGTGGGGTGAGATGTTCCATTCCACAGACGTCTATAAATCTGTCCAATGGCTGGGTGTGGGGTGAGATGTTCCATTCCACAGATGTCTATAATATTGTCCAATGGTTGGGTGTGGGGTGAGATGTTCCATTCCACAGACGTCTATAAAGCTGTCCAATGGCTGGGTGTGGGGTGAGATGTTCCATTCCACAGACGTCTATAATATTGTCCAATGGCTGGGTGTGGGGTGAGATGTTCCATTCCACAGACGTCTATAATATTGTCCAATGGCTGGGTGTGGGGTGAGATGTTCCGTTCCACAGACGTCTATAATATTGTCCAATGGCTGGGTGTGGGGTGAGATGTTCCATTCCACAGACGTCTATAATATTGTCCAATGGTTGGGTATGGGGTGAGATGTTCCATTCCACAGACGTCTATAATATTGTCCAATGGCTGGGTGTGGGGTGAGATGTTCCATTCCACAGATGTCTATAATATTGTCCAATGGTTGGGTGTGGGGTGAGATGTTCCATTCCACAGACGTCTATAAAGCTGTCCAATGGCTGGGTGTGGGGTGAGATGTTCCATTCCACAGACGTCTATAATATTGTCCAATGGCTGGGTGTGGGGTGAGATGTTCCATTCCACAGACGTCTATAATATTGTCCAATGGCTGGGTGTGGGGTGAGATGTTCCATTCCACAGACGTCTATAAAGCTGTCCAATGGCTGGGTGTGGGGTGAGATGTTCCATTCTACAGACGTCTATAATATTGTCCAATGGCTGGGTGTGGGGTGAGATGTTCCATTCCACAGACGTCTATAATATTGTCCAATGGCTGGGTGTGGGGTGAGATGTTCCATTCCACAGACGTCTATAATATTGTCCAATGGCTGGGTGTGGGGTGAGATGTTCCATTCCACAGACGTCTATAATATTGTCCAATGGCTGGTTGTTCCGTGAGATGTTCCATTCCACAGACGTCTATAATATTGTCCAATGGCTGGGTGTGGGGTGAGATGTTCCATTCCACAGACGTCTATAATATTGTCCAATGGCTGGGTGTGGGGTGAGATGTTCCATTCCACAGACGTCTATAATATTGTCCAATGGCTGGGTGTGGGGTGAGGTCGTTAGGACAACCAGTGCCAGGAATCGGTTCTCCTAGCTGCTGTTAGAATACGGTTCGCTAGTTTTTTTGGACTGTCTGGATACCCCATGAAATGGTAATTCCAAAAGGCAATGGAGAGGGTCTAAGAGTAAGGACACGTCTAAAATATTTTTTCAAGAGGGGCTTCGTGATTGGCTAGAATTGGCACTAGGTCCCTCTCCCCACTCCTGTCCTGATAGAACACTGGCCCTGCTGCTGAGGCCGAACCCTCCTTCATCTTGTCCACATTCCCCGCCGTTGACCTTTCTATCCACAAGGAAGGAATGTCCACACATAAAAGGAGATTTGCTGCAATTTGCTGATGGAATTCAAGACGTGGCATAACAGTCACATCACATCCACATATATTCCGGAGTCACTTGACATTGCCCAGTCCATCACATTAGTGGGCGGTTCGCAGCAGTCACATGTGAAAGCATATGAAGCACTTCAGCAGCCATCTCTTTGTTACAACCTCTCATTCACTTAGGGTCATTAGTACTCACAGGACTGGGCTCTCTGTAGTCACCTCCTCCTTAGGAACACCTCTCTGGGGACCCTCTTGGAAGTAGGGAACTCTCCACCTGGCCTGAAGGGTCTTTTGCAACCCTGGCCCCCAGCTCTATCAGAGTCAGTCTACAGGTGGATCTTCCTGGGTGCAGGTCCCCTGCCCTATCCAGGGCCTACCCATGCAGGTTACATCCACATAGCTATGGGGTGTTCAGCTACCATGCCCTTAGTATTTGAGGGCTCCTTCTAACCTGGCTTACACCTGGGCTCTGGTTCACCCGTGACATCACTACCAGAGGGCCCGACCTAACAGGGGCCTAACACCTGATGACTCTATTCGATTCTGATACAGAGCCACCCACTGGCCAAATGGCTAATGGCACCTGCCATACAGGGGTGGACTGACCATTTGGAAACTCGGGGGGCCCCATGAGATGCCCCTGGTACCTTTTTCATAGGCTTTTTTGAGTTTGGGCAAGGACACAGGGGCCCCATGATCCCCTATTGCCCGGGGGCCCCATGAGTTGTCAGTTCACCCCTGCTGCCAACATATTGTCAAGTATAGACTTTGCCAAAATAGGGAAGTCTTCCCTTGGCCACGTCTCCAGAAGAATTCAGATGGCCTCGGATTCCACCCGTAGGATGCCACGTCTCCAGCAGAGCTCAGATGGCCTCTGATTCCACCTGTAGGATGCCACGTCTCCAGCAGAGCTCAGATGGCCTCGGATTCCACCCGTAGGATGCCACGTCTCCAGCAGAGTTCAGATGGCCTCGGATTCCACCCGTAGGATGCCACTTCTCCAGCAGAGCTCAGATGGCCTCGGATTCCACCCGTAGGATGCCACGTCTCCAGCAGAGCTCAGATGGTCTCGGATTCCACCCGTAGGATGCCACGTCTCCAGCAGAGCTCAGATGGCCTCGGATTCCACCCGTAGGATGCCACGTCTCCAGCAGAGCTCAGATGGCCTCGGATTCCACCCGAAGGATGCCACGTCTCCAGCAGAGCTCAGATGGTCTCGGATTCCACCCGTAGGATGCCACGTCTCCAGCAGAGCTCAGATGGCCTCGGATTCCACCCGTAGGATGCCACGTCTCCAGCAGAGCTCAGATGGTCTCGGATTCCACCCGTAGGATGCCACGTCTCCAGCAGAGCTCAGATGGCCTCGGATTCCACCCGTAGGATGCCACGTCTCCAGCAGAGCTCAGATGGCCTCGGATTCCACCCGAAGGATGCCACATCTCCAGCAGAGCTCAGATGGTCTCGGATTCCACCCGTAGGATGCTACGTCTCCAGCAGAGCTCAGATGGTCTCGGATTCCACCCGTAGGATGCCACGTCTCCAGCAGAGCTCAGATGGCCTCGGATTCCACCCGTAGGATGCCACGTCTCCAGCAGAGCTCAGATGGCCTCAGATTCCACCGTAGGATGCCACGTCTCCAGCAGAGCTCAGATGGCCTCGGATTCCACCCGTAGGATGCCACGTCTCCAGCAGAGCTCAGATGGCCTCGGATTCCACCCGTAGGATGCCACGTCTCCAGCAGAGCTCAGATGGCCTCGGATTCCACCCGTAGGATGCCACGTCTCCAGCAGAGCTCAGATGGCCTCGGATTCCACCCGAAGGATGCCACGTCTCCAGCAGAGCTCAGATGGCCTCGGATTCCACCCGTAGGATGCCACGTCTCCAGCAGAGCTCAGATGGCCTCGGATTCCACCCGTAGGATGCCACGTCTCCAGCAGAGCTCAGATGGCCTCGGATTCCACCCGAAGGATGCCACGTCTCCAGCAGAGCTCAGATGGCCTCAGATTCTACCCGACCTCTGAGAGAGTCTTCCACCATGTGGTGTGGTTCCGTCCTCCATCCCGACGTTCCAGGACACAGGCATAATGTAGGTGTCGGAGGATGTCATGGCGGCCCAGGGTGGGGTGCACCGGCCTCCGACATCCCCCGGTGCTGAAGAGTCGTACAAAAGGTGGCAATGGAGGAACTTCCACACAAAGAATGTTCACTATGTCTGACCGTCTGCTGTCATCTTCATCCATTATCTCTGCAGACAAACATTCCTATGTATTCTATACCGCGCCTCCTACACTTCATCCGCTCCGTGGCCCCTCTGACCCCCATACACGGCCAGCACTCAGCCTGACGGATTGTGCTGTCTATTGTCTCTGAATTCTTTTCAATGGGCGAGTATTCGGTGTTCCCATCAGTGCCTGTTGTCGGCGTTCATCAAAGTGTTCGCCTTTCAGTGACATGAAACAATCCTGACAGAACACGTCCACCTTTCATCAGTAAAAAGCCATCCTTGAGCTCAAGTCTAGGCTGAGATGACATCATCAGTCTGCTGCAGGCATGAGGAAGCATTTCCTTAGTCTCCCCTCCTCCAGTGATCAGACTGTACATTGTAACTTTGTAGGAGGAGGAGGAGGCATTTCCTCAGTCTCCCCTCCCCCCGGTGATCAGACTGTACATTGTAACTTTGCAGAAGGAGGAGAAGTAATTTCCTCAGTCTCCCCTCCCCCAGTGATCAGACTGTACATTGTAACTTTGTAGAAGGAGGAGGAGTCATTTCCTCAGTCTCCCCTCCCCCCCCCAGTGATCAGACTGTACATTGTAACTTTGTAGAAGGAGGAGGAGTCATTTCCTCAGTCTCCCCTCCCCCGGTGATCAGACTGTACATTGTAACTTTGTAGAAGGAGGCGGAGTCATTTCCTCAGTCTCCCCTCCCCCCCCAGTGATCAGACTGTACATTGTAACTTTGTAGAAGGAGGAGGAGGCATTTCCTCAGTCTCCCCTTCCCCCAGTGATCAGACTGTACATTGTAACTTTGTAGAAGGAGGAGAAGTAATTTCCTCAGTCTCCCCTCCCCCGGTGATCAGACTGTACATTGTAACTTTGTAGAAGGAGGAGGAGTTATTTCCTCAGTCTCCCCTCCCCCAGTGTTCAGACTTGTAATGTACATGTAAGATTTATTGTAACGGACATGTAAGATTTGAGTGGAAATATGGAATCATAGCCATGACAGGTTGAGTAGATTAGATTATGTCAGGCCCTTTCATTACAAAGGTGTGTGCAGGAACAGTCTGGTCATTAAGGATGTACATTGAGCCCCCTGGGCAGTAGGGAAATGAATAGAAGGTACAAATGGTCTGGGGTCAGATGTGTATGTATACACAATTACTCCATAGGCCTTACAGACCCAATCATCATTTAGCATTAATTAGTCTAAAGCCAGGTTCCTGGAGGTGACAACTTTTGTGTGTCAATCAGGTTATCACCTTCTGGGAAAGCCAGTGACAGCAGACAGACGGTCTGCCTTTTGTAGAAAGTTCTATAAGTAATATTCACATCAAAGAAGTATGTTTAATCTCTTATAAAAGCCAAAATATTAGTTGGAGAGAGATGGAAATGCTTCCTTTGTGCAGGCCATTCTGAGTGCTACATTTACATATAAGAATCATATTTGTGGCTTGGGGAGGAAGCCAGGGAAATGCATGGAATGGTTAGATGACGCGGGGGTGCGACAGTCGGATGGTGTTTGGTACTGTTGCGATCGGGCTGACACACTGGTGTCAGAAATCCAATCCCCGACTTGATGTTCAGGCCAGTCTCGGCCCAATTGAACTTGGGCAGGTCCATACACAGTACCTCTTGTGGGCAGGTCAGGACCACCTCCCCCAGAGTCAATTGGCCGAAGACTAATATCCCGCCCATGTCCAAATCGCCATAAATTGAGCGCATGGACATTTGGACAGGGTGATTCGTACGGAGCTGGTTCGATTGACTAGCGGATTGCCAAGTTTCTGGCTTGCTCCAGCCGCAGGGTAAAGTGTTATTCTGTCTTTTTATTCCCTTTTATTTTATAGTAATTAGTCATTTGTGTGTCTTCTTATATCTTTTGTATTTGCTGTAACCTTTTATCTTTTGTACATATTTTATGCACTGCCCACTTTGGGAAATTAAATCTTAAAATTAATTAGTGAACTTCTGTGTATTTAAGCACGTGCTCATATCTTCGGAGAGACTAGATCGGTGAGACTAGATCGGAGAGATTAGATTGGGTTATATTGTATTGTATTTTAGTGCCTTTAAAACGCTCGGTTAAGCTCATTGCCAATCTGTATGCAACTGCACTGTGAGTGGGCAGATTGCACGCAGATTGCAAAGGTAACAGATCTGCCAGACGGAGATCTGTGTGTGTGTGGTGTCTCAACAGACCGTTCTGCGGATAAACTGTTGGGTGGTGGCAGGCTACCTTTGTGGTGCGTCTGGTGTGGGGGTGTGTGGACAGTGGAAGGGTTATCAACACCGGGGTTCAAGCTAGGATAGCTGAAGGGACCTTTAGAAGGGTGTGTGATTACTAAGCTGGTCCTCAACTCTAATCAGGGCACCAGGTTGTATGTAAGATCGTATCTGCCAGTGTGTGGTCAACCAGCTGGATTGGAGTGGAGTCTCCATCCGGTGGTGGCCAGAGGTAGTGCGGGCTGTGAAAAGGTATCACGGCTGATCTTATATACGGTTTGAGATATTTAAGTGTAAATTCCCTTTATTCCCCCTCTTAACCACCCTGTCGCGGCCGCACGCGTACGTCACGGTTAGCTAGTCGCTGTGGGCGTGGCGTGTGGTGGACACGTGACAGGGTGATCGTTTTTAAGCGAATCCTTGACAGTTGGCGGCAGCGTGCGGGATCTGCTTAGTACATTAGTGCGTGGTTTATTCATTTAACTCATGTACTAAAGGTTGGAAGCTTGGTAGAAGTGACTGACCTACAGAAGCTCACTCAGTGCATAATTTTTGTTTTGTAGAAGACATACTTGGCTATTTGCTCCCCCCCTTCTTTGTTTTTCTTTTCTATTTTTTATTTTGGCAAAACGTGAAGATGGTAACCCTGGAAGATAAAGTAATCCGGTGGTACCTGAGACAATCCGATGAGACTGTGATTGAGCTCTGTGATCTGAAGCGCATCAATACAGTTGGCAAGACGAGGTACCAGCTCCTAGGTGCTCTGATAGAGATGGAGTTAGAACGGCGCAGCAAGTTGGTGGAACACTGCAACTGTGCCACTCCAGATGACTGTGAGAATCAGTGTGACTCTGTTCTCAAACCCTTTTGGTTCAAGAAATCAGAGGATCTTTCTCTGGGAATAAATCTACAGCTTTTGGCAAGTGATAACCTCGAGTTGCAGTTTCAGCTCATTTCCGAGTTACTACGAATTGGGAGAAAGTACCAGCAGCAGAGGGAGCAAACTGAGAGAAGGCACAAAGCCGAGAGGGCCCAAATCCAGCAGGGGACTGCATTGTTACCTCCATCTGCATCAAGAACTACAAGGCCCAGACCTACAGTTAAGGAGAACTGGAAGTGTGTTACCTGTAACCAAGTGGGACATTACGCACGGCCCTGTCCAAATGTGAGGATATCTAGCCCACCAGCAAAAGTGGAAAATGTACCCCCTACTGTGTTTCTTGTTGGAGAAAATGGAGGAGGCCGAGCGGATATCCGGCCACCATTTACTACAAGTAACAGCGTTACAGTTGGACTACAAGGTACGGGATCAGAGAATGTCCTAGCTCATCCAGAATTGAGGAGCTGTGAGGATGTGATCCCAGTGGAAGCCATGGCTGGCACAGGGGTTGGAGGAGCCATCCCTGCTGTGCCTATGGCTTGTGTTTCTTTGAGCCAGGAATCTGGAAGTCAAGTGGAAGAAGTGGGCAGAGCAGATCCCACTAATGAAGGAGGCCATGTGGAGAGCCTGCAGTCAGTCACCGCAGGCAACAATGTTTCAGCTGTTCTCCGAGATAAGGGACCCGAGAATGTCTTAGCTCTTCCTGGATGGAAGAGTCGTGAGGATGTGGTCCCAAAGAAAGCTTCAGTTATCATAGGGGTTGGAGGAGTCACCCCTGTACTACCTGCAGCTTGTGTTGCTTTGCCCCAAGGATCCAGAAGCAAAGTGAGAGAAGTGGGCGTAGCAGCTACCACGAACATACTGTCGGGTACTGACCTGGGGCGGTTGGTAACCCAGAACAAGTCTAAGTCAACACCCCTGAAGTCTACATTTACACCCGAGGCCTTGGATTCACGTAATGTACTGTTGAGTGACTCAATGCACACTGGGAATTCTGGGGAGGGTCAGGGTGTGAAGGACTGTGTACCAGGGCCTGGCTCTAGTGGATGTCTGGGGTCAAGGCCTGGAGAAGAGTTTAAAATTGCAGAGGACTCTGCAACTGATGTTTTATGTGATGATAAATGTAATGACATGTGTAAGGCAGACCTTCCCTCTGCTGCAGTGGTGACTCGGGGTGCCCGCCAGGTGGCCCCGGACCAGTCATTGCCCACTGCTACAGAGGAACTGTCTGTGGAAGGGCCCAATCTAGCTGGGTTGGACCCTTGTGAACCTGGCCCAGAGGGCCTAAGGTCTCCTCAGACTGTTGTCTACCTGGCACCTGTGGCAGATAGCTCTGAGTCCCCTGGAGCTGTGAGAATTGATGGTAGCCCAGAGGATCTCAGGGGTCTGGCTGAAGAACCGCCAGCGGTGGATAGCAGGATGGGGGTGCATGGGCAAAAGGAATTTGGTTGTTTACCCCTATGTAAAGCAACAGGATGTTCTTCTGAAGTCCCCGGGGAAAAGGCACATTGGGTTTCAGTAGACCAGTGTTGTGTGCCCCTCTCCCCTTGTGGGATGAAGTTCTCTGTTGTCTGCTCCCCTGACACCACAGATACCAGTAATGCCATTTTGGATCCTGGACTGTGGAGCACAGAGGAGAGACCACAGGGTGAGGGTTTAAGTCTGATTCATTCTGACTCTACCCCCTCAGTAGCTGTGGCTGACGGCCCTGAGTTTCCAGAGGCTGTTACATCTGATGCCAGCCCAGAGGAACTCATGGGTGCTGACAGACGCTCTGCTGAGGACGGGGTAGAAGTGTGTGACGTGGGTCAGAGGACAAACCCTAGTGGAATTTTTCCTTCTGTAACCTTCCCCTCTGTCACCACAGTCTTGGGTGCTGCCAGTGCAGACTCATTTCTGTGTGTTGCAGAGGGAAGTCTGCAGGATGTTGAGGCAAATTCAGCCCAATCAGTGTCTTCCACCTCAGCAGCTGCAGCTGACATCACTGAGTCCTTCCAGGCTGATAGGTTTGAGGTTGGCCCGGAGGAGCTCAGGGGTGGTGCTGACAGATGTTCTGCTGAGGAGGACAGAATAGAAGGGTGTGGCACGGGTCAGAGGATGACCCCTGGTGGAGTAAAGTCTGTGGATTTATCCTTTGTCCCCACAGCTATGAGTATCATGATTGAGGACTCATTGCTGTGCACAGCAAGGGGAGGATCACAGGATGACGGGGGAACATTGACCCCCTCTGAATCTGCTTTCTCAGAGGCTGGAGCTGACAACCCTGTATTCTTGCTGGCTGATAGGTTTGATGTCAGGCTGGAGGAACTCAGGGGTTGTGCTGACCGGTCTCTGGCTGAGGCAGAAAGAGCAGAAGTGTGGGAGACAGGTCAGAGGGTGGAGGTTCTGGTATCCAAGCCATGGAACCAGGTCCAGATCACCCAGGAACAACCTTATGTCAGGCTCAGGCATCTGGGTGTCGCAGCCAATGGCGAACCACCAGATGACCCTGGCCAGTGGCTGAAAATGTTGACAGCGCACAATGACAGGTTTGCCAGTACCCGTCCAGTCGATAGTCGGTGGCCAGCAGATGAAATGGATCCGCAGGGGGATCTGCTGGCCAGTGGTGACCCAAACCCTTTGGGATCAGTCAGAGAGCTGGGCAGAAGCCTTTCCCCATCGGCAGGGGGATGGGTTGAGCTATCAGCAGTGTCAAACTTTAGTTGGGAGAACTCCCCCCCCCAACCTAGGGAACCTTCCATGTAGACGCGTTAGCCGACCCGTTTAGGCTCAGCTATGCGTCATCTGGAAGAGGGGAGATGTAATGTACATGTAAGATTTATTGTAACGGACATGTAAGATTTGAGTGGAAATATGGAATCATAGCCATGACAGGTTGAGTAGATTAGATTATGTCAGGCCCTTTCATTACAAAGGTGTGTGCAGGAACAGTCTGGTCATTAAGGATGTACATTGAGCCCCCTGGGCAGTAGGGAAATGAATAGAAGGTACAAATGGTCTGGGGTCAGATGTGTATGTATACACAATTACTCCATAGGCCTTACAGACCCAATCATCATTTAGCATTAATTAGTCTAAAGCCAGGTTCCTGGAGGTGACAACTTTTGTGTGTCAATCAGGTTATCACCTTCTGGGAAAGCCAGTGACAGCAGACAGACGGTCTGCCTTTTGTAGAAAGTTCTATAAGTAATATTCACATCAAAGAAGTATGTTTAATCTCTTATAAAAGCCAAAATATTAGTTGGAGAGAGATGGAAATGCTTCCTTTGTGCAGGCCATTCTGAGTGCTACATTTACATATAAGAATCATATTTGTGGCTTGGGGAGGAAGCCAGGGAAATGCATGGAATGGTTAGATGACGCGGGGGTGCGACAGTCGGATGGTGTTTGGTACTGTTGCGATCGGGCTGACACACTGGTGTCAGAAATCCAATCCCCGACTTGATGTTCAGGCCAGTCTCGGCCCAATTGAACTTGGGCAGGTCCATACACAGTACCTCTTGTGGGCAGGTCAGGACCACCTCCCCCAGAGTCAATTGGCCGAAGACTAATATCCCGCCCATGTCCAAATCGCCATAAATTGAGCGCATGGACATTTGGACAGGGTGATTCGTACGGAGCTGGTTCGATTGACTAGCGGATTGCCAAGTTTCTGGCTTGCTCCAGCCGCAGGGTAAAGTGTTATTCTGTCTTTTTATTCCCTTTTATTTTATAGTAATTAGTCATTTGTGTGTCTTCTTATATCTTTTGTATTTGCTGTAACCTTTTATCTTTTGTACATATTTTATGCACTGCCCACTTTGGGAAATTAAATCTTAAAATTAATTAGTGAACTTCTGTGTATTTAAGCACGTGCTCATATCTTCGGAGAGACTAGATCGGTGAGACTAGATCGGAGAGATTAGATTGGGTTATATTGTATTGTATTTTAGTGCCTTTAAAACGCTCGGTTAAGCTCATTGCCAATCTGTATGCAACTGCACTGTGAGTGGGCAGATTGCACGCAGATTGCAAAGGTAACAGATCTGCCAGACGGAGATCTGTGTGTGTGTGGTGTCTCAACAGACCGTTCTGCGGATAAACTGTTGGGTGGTGGCAGGCTACCTTTGTGGTGCGTCTGGTGTGGGGGTGTGTGGACAGTGGAAGGGTTATCAACACCGGGGTTCAAGCTAGGATAGCTGAAGGGACCTTTAGAAGGGTGTGTGATTACTAAGCTGGTCCTCAACTCTAATCAGGGCACCAGGTTGTATGTAAGATCGTATCTGCCAGTGTGTGGTCAACCAGCTGGATTGGAGTGGAGTCTCCATCCGGTGGTGGCCAGAGGTAGTGCGGGCTGTGAAAAGGTATCACGGCTGATCTTATATACGGTTTGAGATATTTAAGTGTAAATTCCCTTTATTCCCCCTCTTAACCACCCTGTCGCGGCCGCACGCGTACGTCACGGTTAGCTAGTCGCTGTGGGCGTGGCGTGTGGTGGACACGTGACAGGGTGATCGTTTTTAAGCGAATCCTTGACAAGACTGTACATTGTAACTTTGTAGAATGAGGAGGAGGAGTTTCCTCAGTCCCCCCTCCCCCAGTGATCAGACTGTACATTGTAACTTTTTAGAAGGAGGAGGCATTTCTCCCCTCCCTCAGCTCCCCTTCCTCTGCTCTCAACTTCTGACAGGTTTTCCTGACACTAAGAAAAATAATAGTGACGGGGAGGAGCTTCAGCACACCGCCTGTGATTGACAGCCTCTGCTCTGTTCCTGTGTGCTGTGTGGAGAGGGGTGTGTCCATTCCCTCCAATCAGCTCTCACTGAGCTTTGCAGTCTATAACTTCAGATCCCTGCCCCCCTGCTTTCTGAAAGCTCAGACAAGCTGTATAAATTCTGGGGCTGTAGAGAAGAGAAGGATTCAGAAAAACAGGTACAACTTATGTAGGAGGATTTGTCTCTCTGTATCCCCTGCACTGGGTATATGGAGGGTTTACAACCACGTTGATTGGAGAGCTGTAGTTCTGGCTCAGCGGGCGTGCTGGACCTCTGCAGAAAGATCTCTGCTTCCATCCGGGGTTTTTTAACGGAAGAAACCCCTATTTTTTTTTGTTAAAAAAAAAGGAACGGATGAAAAATGGATGTAAACAAACAAAAACGGATGTAAACAGATGAAAAATGGATGTAAACAGATGAAAATTTATATAAACAAACAAAACCGGATGTAGACATATGAAAATGGATGTAAACAAACAAAACCAGATGTAAATAGATGAAAATTGATGTAAACAAACAAAAACAGATGTAAACAGATGAAAATGGATATAAAAAAACAAAAACAGATGTAAACAAAAAAAAAACGGATGTAAACAGATGAAAAACTGATGTAAATGGATGAAAATGGATATAAACAAACAAAAACAGATGTAAAAAGATAAAAATGGATGTAATCAAACAAAGCCAGATGTAAACAGATGGATGTAAACAAACAAAAACAGGTGTAAATAGATGAAAATGGATGTAAACAGATGAAAAATGGATGTAAATGGATGAAAATGGATATAAAAAAAACAGATGAAAAACTGGCATAAACTGATAAAAAAGGGTATAAAAAAGGATGTAAACTGATGGAAAAAGGATGTAAACAAACAAAAACTGATGTAAACAGATGAAAAATGGATGTAAAAGGACAAAAATTTATATAAACAAACAAAAATGGATGTAAACTGAGAAAAATGTATATAAACAAACAAAAATGGATGTAGACGGACGAAAAGTGATATAAATAAACATAAACAGATGGAAAAACTGACATAAACTGATTAAAAACGGATATAAAAAAGGATGTAAACTGATGGAAAAAGGATGTAAACAAACAAAAATGGATGTAAACAAGGGAAAATTGATATAAACAAACAAAAACGGATGAAAGACTGAAATAAACTGATAAAAAAACAGGTATAAACAGAATGTAAACTGATGAAAAACGGATGTGAACTGATCTGTTTTGTCTTGGAAAAACCGTGACTGAACGGCTCGCCGGTGTGAATGGGGCCCGACCTTCGTCCATCTTTCATTCCATGGATATTACGCCGGTCCGGCCGTCCACGTGGCCCGCGATCCATCGAAGATGCGGTGTTTGCGGCAGCTGCCAAGGAGTTAACGGCGCGCGTTCCCCGGGACGCTTCTCGGGATCGATATCCTTGACTGGCTGAAGGGAATTTCTTCTAATAAATATAATGAAATCAGACGAGGAGTGAGTGGCGGGCGGCGGCCGTATCCTGCGGACAAATGAATGGCGGACAGAGATAGATGGCCGCGGTTTTAATTAACAGACAGGTCGTTCCCCTAATCCGTGCAGCCGGAGCCGCCAGTGTGAAGGTGAGGCGCACCGCGGCGAGGAGGCAATGTCATTTCATCGTCATTACTGACCATCACACGGGGATCAGCCATTGTCCCCCGCGCATCCGCCGAGCCATAATGAAGAAAGAATTGCTGCGCGGGGAGGACGGGCGGGAAACAATGGCGGCCTGCGATTGGCGAGAAGTCATTTACATTCTGCGATACGTTGTTCAGGCGCGATGATTTATTGAGGCCGGCGGTTATAGATGGGAAAATGTGACTGAAGAATGAGAAGAGCTATTGATAGTATCGCACGCAGGAAGGCGCGAGCCGCACGAGAGACGCGGGGGGGGGGGGGCGCGATGTCCACCAATCCGCTGCCAGCGTCGGGGATAACAGTCATGTGACTCCAGACACATCTCTGCTCTGTCAACATTCAATGTAAAAAATGTCTAATAGAATTTTTTTTTAACTTTCTTTTTTTCCATTATTTTTGACTTATGAAAATCCAATGCAAGTCGTGGCACAGCGATACGTGGCAGCATGTCGCCTCTGGAGACATACAATGTAGCAACATACGTGGCATGAGAACAGCAATGTATATTACATGACATCAAGTTGTTGCAGCAGAAGAAAGTCCCTGTTGTAACGGAACTGGACCTTGACTGCACTTGGGTACTTCTGTTAGGATACCGCTTCCCTGTCCGAACACCGACCACAGACACCACCACTGACCATACACCCCCACTGACCACGGACACCACCGCTGACCATACACCACCACTGACCACGGACACCACCGCTGACCATACACCACCACCGACTTCACCACCGACCACGGACCCCATCTCTGACCATACACCACCACCGACCACGGACACCACCGCTGACCATACACCACCACTGACCACAGACACCACCGCTGACCATACACCACCACCGACCACTGACTTCACCACCGACCACGGACACCATCGCTGACCATACACCACCACCGACCACGGACACCACCACCGACCACGGACACCATCGCTGACCATACACCACCACCGACCACGGACTCCACCGCTGACCATACACCACCACTGACCACGGACACCACCGCTGACCATACACCACCACCGACTTCACCACCGACCACGGACCCCATCTCTGACCATACACCACCACCGACCACGGACACCACCGCTGACCATACACCACCACTGACCACAGACACCACCGCTGACCATACACCACCACCGACCACTGACTTCACCACCGACCACGGACACCATCGCTGACCATACACCACCACCGACCACGGACACCACCACCGACCACGGACACCATCGCTGACCATACACCACCACCGACCACGGACTCCACCGCTGACCATACACCACCACCGACCACGGACACCACCACTGACCATACACCACCACCGACCACAGACACCACCACCGACCACCGACACCACCGCTGACCACGGACACCATCGCTGACCATACACCACCACTGACCATACACCACCACCGACCACAGACACCACCGCTGACCATACATCACCACCGAGCACGGACACCACCACTGACCATACACCACCACCGACACGGACACCACCGCTGACCATACACCACCACCGACCACAGACACCACCACCGACCACCGACACCACCGCTGACCACGGACACCATCGCTGACCATACACCACCACTGACCACAGACACCACCGCTGACCATACACCACCACCGACCACGGACACCACCACTAGCCACAGACACCACCGCTGACCATACATCACCACCGACCACGGACACCACCGCTGACCATACACCACCACCGACCACAGACACCACCACTGACCACAGACACCAACGCTGACCATACATCACCATCGACCACCGACACCATCGCTGACCATACACCACCACTGACCACAGACACCACCACCGACCACAGACACCACCACTGACCATACACCACCACCAACCACAGAGACCACCACCGACCACAGACACCACCGCTGACCATACATCACCACCGACCACCGACACCACCGCTGACCATACACCACCGCTGACCATACACCACCACCGACCACAGACACCACCGCTGACCATACATCACCACCGAGCACGGACACCACCACTGACCATACACCACCACCGACCACGGACACCACCGCTGACCATACACCACCACCGACCACAGACACCACCGCTGACCATACATCACCACCAAGCACGGACACCACCACTGACCATACACCACCACCGACCACGGACACCACCGCTGACCATACACCACCACCAACCATGGACACCACCACTGACCATACAAGACTAGATGACACCAGTCTGGAAGTAAACCAGGAGACAGACGACTTTATTTGAACACAGATACAAGATATATACACTCAGGGGACACCCCCCCCCCCCTGCATAATGACACAGGGCGGGGCAATCTACATTTAGTAACAAGAGACACTAACAGATAGTCCCATCAGGGGGAAGGGCTGCTGGAGACACCCCCCCCCCCCCCACCAATACACTTAAACACATACATCCCATAATAGTTTGCTCCCAAGCCAGACACACAATAGAAAAATGGGACCACATGGCAGTAAACAATGAACAACCCCGACACCCCACCTATACATGTCTACACAATATCAGGACATTCCACCCCTAACAGGCACAGGGGGACTTACACATAATAGGGATATGGGGAGCTGAGACAGGGGTGTCCCCACCTCTCCACAGTGAGCTGTGTTCCATGGGCCCCCCACCCAAAGTGAGCTGTGTTCCATGGGCCCCCCACCCAAAGTGAGCTATGCTCCATGGGCCCCCCACCCAAAGTGAGCTGTGTTCCACGGGCCCCCCCCACCCAAAGTGAGATGTATTCCACGGGCCCCCCACCAAATGTGTGCTGTGTTCCACGAGTCCCCCACCCAAAGTGCGCTGTGTTCCACGGGCCCCCCACCCAAAGTGAGCTGTGTTCCACGGGTCCCCCACCCAAAGTGCGCTGTGTTCCACGGGCCCCCCACCCAAAGTGAGCTGTGTTCCACGGGCCCCCCACCCAAAGTGAGCTGTGTTCCATGGGCCCCCCACCCAAAGTGAGCTATGCTCCATGGGCCCCCCACCCAAAGTGAGCTATGTTCCATGGGCCCCCCCACCCAAAGTGAGATGTATTCCACGGGCCCCCCACCAAATGTGCGCTGTGTTCCACGAGTCCGCCACCCAAAGTGCGCTGTGTTCCACGGGCCCCCCACCCAAAGTGAGCTGTGTTCCACGGGTCCCCCACCCAAAGTGCGCTGTGTTCCACGGGCCCCCCACCCAAAGTGAGCTGTGTTCCACGGGCCCCCCACCCAAAGTGAGCTGTGTTCCACGGGCCCCCCCCACCCAAAGTGAGCTGTGTTCCATGAGTCCCCCACCAAAGGTGCGCTGTGTTCCACGGGCCCCCCACCCAAAGTGACTCCCATCACACCTGTTCATCACCTCTGCGCATGCTGAGTGTGCCCTGGTGGGACTTCTAGTGCAACTTCTGGTGCAAATTCTGGTGCAACCTCTATTGCGACTTCTGGTGCGACTTCTAGTGTGACTTCTGGTGCGACTTATAGTGTGACTTCTGGTGCGACTTCTAGTGTGACTTCTGGTGCGACTTCTGGTGTGACTTCTGGTGCGACTTCTAGTGTGACTTCTGGTGCGACTTCTGGTGTGACTTCTGGTGTGACTTCTAGTGTGACTTCTGGTGCAACTTCTGGTGCGACTTATAGTGTGACTTCTGGTGCGACTTCTGGTGTGACTTCTGGTGCGACTTCTGGTGCGACTTCTGGTGCGACTTCTGGTGCGACTTATAGTGTGACTTCTGGTGCGACTTCTGGTGTGACTTCTGGTGTGACTTCTGGTGCGACTTATAGTGTGACTTCTGGTGCGACTTCTGGTGTGACTTCTGGTGCGACTTATAGTGTGACTTCTGGTGCGACTTATAGTGTGACTTCTGGTGCGACTTCTGGTGTGACTTCTGGTGTGACTTCTGGTGCGACTTCTGGTGCAACTTCTGGTGCGACTTCTGGTGTGACTTCTGGTGCGACTTCTGGTGCGACTTCTGGTGCGACTTATAGTGTGACTTCTGGTGCGACTTCTGGTGTGACTTCTGGTGTGACTTCTGGTGCGACTTATAGTGTGACTTCTGGTGCGACTTATAGTGCGACTTCTGGTGTGACTTCTGGTGCGACTTCTGTGTGACTTCTGGTGCGACTTATAGTGTGACTTCTGGTGCGACTTATAGTGTGACTTCTGGTGCGACTTATAGTGTGACTTCTGGTGCGACTTATAGTGTGACTTCTGGTGCGACTTATGGTGTGACTTCTGGTGCGACTTATAGTGTGATTTCTGGTGCGACTTCTGGTGTGACTTCTGGTGCGACTTATGGTGTGACTTCTGGTGCGACTTATAGTGTGACTTCTGGTGCGACTTATAGTGTGACTTCTGGTGCGACTTTCTGCAACCTGCAGCACAAAAAGTAACAAGACAAGTTAAAACACGTTCTTTTCAAAGGATGCCGCCCTAATTGCTGAGAAATCAAGTTGCGGCAGGCACACCCTCTGATGCGTTTTGCCCCGCCCACCGGGGGCTTGGTCAGAGAGGACCAAGCCCCTGGTGGGCGGGACAAAACGCATCCTAGGGCGTGGCCGGAGCTACGGCTGAGGCCATCTTCATCCAAGGTTCCACGAGCGGTCAGAGCGACGTCCTTGCTCATATCAGGCTTGCGACTTTTGTGATTTTAATATTGCAGTCTATGGCACTCCTGTCGCATCAAAGACTCCGAAAAGTAGTGCCGGAACTATTTTGCTTGCAAGACTGTAAACTATTGTGGACACCACTCCAGCTTGGAGCGACGTCATCGCGCTACACATATCAGCTCACAAAAGTCGCACGGTAGCTATGTCTTTGTTCTATCTTGGTCTTATCTTGGCAGCTCCGGCTGCGACTTCAGAGGGTTTTTTTAAGCCAAAAGCCT
Organism: Staurois parvus; assembly: GCF_062004578.1. Classification (NCBI taxonomy): domain Eukaryota; kingdom Metazoa; phylum Chordata; class Amphibia; order Anura; family Ranidae; genus Staurois; species Staurois parvus. The sequence goes on along the minus strand of NW_028321636.1, from coordinate 59,789 downwards.
CAAAACTTCAGTCACATAAAAATCGTATTGAAGTCGCAGGCAAGTCGCAAAGTCGTAGCGGAAGTCAAACAACTTTGGGGTGGCAGCAGTGCGAGCCGAGCCTAGGTTCCCACTAGTGTAATGTCAGATTGAGTCACACACAATCGCATGACAAGGGAAATCACATGTTTCAATGGTGTCCGTTCACATCCATGTACTTCATCACGGAGCGACTCTGGAAAAGGTTCCTGTACTGCTTTGCTGCGACTCCATTTTGGCCCCATTAAATATACAAATTTTATCAAAGTTGCCCCCGAGTAGCACTCGGTAATCGCACTGAAGGTTGAGTCGCAGCAGCATGAGCCTAGACTGAAGGTTCTGTAGTCTGAAGGGCAGACAGTGGTTGGCTACATGTGGATGTCTCATAACATCCGGAGACTTCATGACGTCCACCAGGACGTCACAGAACAGGGGAGCAAATTGAAGTCATTATCAGTCAACAACCAAAAGGGGGGAGAAAAACCGGACACACAGGGCCCCCTCTCACCAGACACACAGGGTCCCCTCTCACCGGACACACGGGGCCCCCTCTCACCAGACACACAGGGTCCCCTCTCACCGGACACACGGGGCCCCCTCTCACCAGGCACACAGGGTCCCCTCTCACCAGACACACAGGGTCCCCTCTCACCGGACACACGGGGCCCCCTCTCACCAGGCACACAGGGTCCCCTCTCACCGGACACACAGGGTCCCCTCTCACCGGACACACAGGGCCCCCTCTCACCGGACACACGGGGCCCCCTCTCACCAGACACACGGGGCCCCCTCTCACCAGACACACAGGGTCCCCTCTCACCGGACACACGGGGCCCCCTCTCACCAGACACACGGGGCCCCCTCTCACCAGACACACGGGGTCCCCTCTCACCGGACACACGGGGCCCCCTCTCACCGGACACACAGGGTCCCCTCTCACCGGACACACGGGGCCCCCTCTCACCAGGCACACAGGGTCCCCTCTCACCAGACACACGGGGCCCCCTCTCACCAGACACACGGGGTCCCCTCCCACCGGACACACGGGGCCCCCCCTCACCAGGCACACAGGGTCCCCTCTCACCGGAAACACGGGGCCCCCTCTCACCGGACACAAGGGGCCCCCTCTCATCGGACACACGGGGTCCCCTCTCACCGGACGCACGGGGCCCCCTCTCACCAGACACACAGGGTCCCCTCTCACCGGACACACGGGGCCCCCTCTCACCAGACACACAGGGTCCCCTCTCACCGGACACACGGGGCCCCCTCTCACCAGACACACAGGGTCCCCTCTCACCGGACACACGGGGCCCCCTCTCACCAGGCACACAGTGTCCCCTCTCACCAGACACACAGGGCCCCCTCTCACCAGACACACGGGGCCCCCTCTCACCAGACACACGGGGCCCCCCCTCACCAGGCACACAGGGTCCCCTCCCACCGGACACACGGGGACCCCCTCACCAGGCACACAGGGTCCCCTCTCACCGGACACACGGGGCCCCCTCTCATCGGACACACGGCGTCCCCTCTCACCGGACACACGGGGCCCCCTCTCACCAGACACACAGGGTCCCCTCTCACCGGACACACGGGGCCCCCTCTCACCAGGCACACAGTGTCCCCTCTCACCAGACACACAGGGCCCCCTCTCACCAGACACACAGGGTCCCCTCCCACCAGACACACGGGGCCCCCCCTCACCAGGCACACAGGGTCCCCTCTCACCGGACGCACGGGGCCCCCTCTCATCGGACACACGGGGTCCCCTCTCACCGGACGCACGGGGCCCCCTCTCACCGGGCACACGGGGCCCCCTCTCACCAGACACATGGGGCCCCCTCTCACCAGGCACACGGGGCCCCCTCTCACCAGACACACGGGGTCCCCTCTCACCGGACGCACGGGGCCCCCTCTCACCGGACACACGGGGCCCCCTCTCACCAGGCACACGGGGTCCCCTTTCACCGGACACACGGGGCCCCCTCTCACCAGGCACACAGGGTCCCCTCTCACCGAGCACACAGGGCCCCTTCTCAACGGACACACGGGGCCCCCTCTCACCAGGCACACAGAAGCCCCTCTCACCAGGCACACAGGGGCCCCTCTCACCAGACACACAGGGCCCCCTCTCACCAGACACACAGGGCCCCCTCTCACCAGACACACAGGGGCACCTCTCACCGAACACACAGGGCCCCTTCTCACCGGACACACGGGGCCCCCTCTCACTGGACACACGGGGCCCCCTCTCACTGGACACACAGGCACCCCTCATACTGGACACACAGGGCCCCCTCTCATGAACACACAGGGACCCCTCATACTGGACACACAGGGCCCCCCACACTGGACACACGGGGCCTCCTCTCACCGGACACATAGGCCCCCTCTCACTGGACACACAGGGCCCCCCACACCAGACACACGGGGCCTCCTCACACCAAACACATGGGGCCCCCTCTCACCGGACACGCGGGGCCCTTCTCTCACCGGACACGCGGGGCCCTTCTCTCACCGGACACGCGGGGCCCTCCTCTCACCGGACATGCAGGGCCCCCCTCTCACCGGACACACGGGCTCCCATCAGAGGCTGTCATTGGGTGGGTTGTAGGGTGCTGGTGGTGATGGAGGAGACCAGGACATGGACTGAGAGATCTTCACCATCCATTTCCATGGAGAACAGATTGCGGTGAAAGTGTCTGAAGCAACGGTGTCAACTTGGATATTGGGGTCTCAACTGGGCCCCCCGACATTCCCAAGGGGGGCCACACATAGAATTCAGTGACTATTCAGTGCCAGAAGCAGCAAACGCACAGGGAATGGTCTAAAGCTATGAGCATGACACAAGAGATGGTCAAACATGGACAGGATATGAGAGGAGACTACGGGCGTACTACAGAAGATGGCCAGAGACTGGGGAAATGCCACCAGATGGGGGCGGGGACTACGGGCGTACTACAGAAGATGGCCAGAGACTGCGGAAATGCCACCGGATATGAGAGGAGACTACGGGCGTACTACAGAAGATGGCCAGAGACTTCGGAAATGCCACCGGATGTGGGCGGGGACTACGGGCGTACTACAGAAGATGGCCAGAGACTGCGGAAATGCCACCGGATGTGGGCGGGGACTACGGGCGTACTACAGAAGATGGCCAGAGACTGCGGAAATGCCACCGGATGGGGGCGGGGACTACGGGCGTACTACAGAAGATGGCCAGAGACTGCGGAAATGCCACCGGATATGAGAGGAGACTACGGGCGTACTACAGAAGATGGCCAGAGACTGCGGAAATGCCACCGGATGTGGGCGGGGACTACGGGCGTACTACAGAAGATGGCAAGAGACTGCGGAAATGCCACCGGATGGGGGCGGGGACTACGGGCGTACTACAGAAGTTGGCCAGAGACTGCGGAAATGCCACCGGATATGAGAGGAGACTACGGGCGTACTACAGAAGATGGCCAGAGACTTCGGAAATGCCACCGGATGTGGGCGGGGACTACGGGCGTACTACAGAAGATGGCCAGAGACTGCGGAAATGCCACCGGATGTGGGCGGGGACTACGGGCGTACTACAGAAGATGGCCAGAGACTGCGGAAATGCCACCGGATGTGGGCGGGGACTACGGGCGTACTACAGAAGATGGCCAGAGACTGGGGAAATGCCACCAGATGGGGGCGGGGACTACGGACGTACTACAGAAGATGGCAAGAGACTGCGGAAATGCCACCGGATGGGGGCGGGGACTACGGGCGTACTACAGAAGATGGCAAGAGACTGCGGAAATGCCACCGGATGGGGGCGGGGACTACGGGCGTACTACAGAAGTTGGCCAGAGACTGCGGAAATGCCACCGGATATGAGAGGAGACTACGGGCGTACTACAGAAGATGGCCAGAGACTTCGGAAATGCCACCGGATGTGGGCGGGGACTACGGGCGTACTACAGAAGATGGCCAGAGACTGCGGAAATGCCACCGGATGTGGGCGGGGACTACGGGCGTACTACAGAAGATGGCCAGAGACTGCGGAAATGCCACCGGATGTGGGCGGGGACTACGGGCGTACTACAGAAGATGGCCAGAGACTGCGGAAATGCCACCGGATGTGGGCGGGGACTACGGGCGTACTACAGAAGATGGCCAGAGACTGCGGAAATGCCACCGGATGGGGGCGGGGACTACGGGCGTACTACAGAAGATGGCCAGAGACTGCGGAAATGCCACCGGATATGAGAGGAGACTACGGGCGTACTACAGAAGATGGCCAGAGACTGCAGAAATGCCACCGGATGTGGGCGGGGACTACGGGCGTACTACAGAAGATGGCCAGAGACTGCGGAAATGCCACCGGATGTGGGCGGGGACTACGGGCGTACTACAGAAGATGGCCAGAGACTGCGGAAATGCCACCGGATGGGGGCGGAGACTACGGACGTACTACAGAAGATGGCCAGAGACTGCGGAAATGCCACCGGATGTGGGCGGGGACTACGGGCGTACTACAGAAGATGGCCAGAGACTACGGAAATGCCACCGGATGGGGGCGGGAACTACGGACGTACTACAGAATATGGCCAGAGACTGCGGAAATGCCACCGGATGGGGGGGGAGACTACGGGAGTACTACAGAAGATGGCCAGAGACTGCGGAAATGTCACCGGATGGGGGCGGGGACTACGGGCGTACTACAGAAGATGGCCAGAGACTGCGGAAATGCCACCGGATGGGGGCGGAGACTACGGGCGTACTACAGAAGATGGCCAGAGACTGCGGAAATGCCACCGGATGTGGGCGGGGACTACGGGCGTACTACAGAAGATGGCCAGAGACTGCGGAAATGCCACCGGATGTGGGCGGGGACTACGGGCGTACTACAGAAGATGGCCAGAGACTGCGGAAATGCCACCGGGTGTGGGCGGAGACTACGGGCGTACTACAGAAGATGGCCAAAGACTGCGGAAATGCCACCGGATGTGGGCGGGGACTACGGGCGTACTACAGAAGATGGCCAGAGACTGCGGAAATGGCACCGGATGGGGGCGGAGACTACGGACGTACTACAAAAGATGGCCAGAGACTGCGGAAATGGCACCGGATGGGGGCGGAGACTACGGACGTACTACAGAATATGGCCAGAGACTGCGGAAATGCCACCGGATGGGGGGGGAGACTACGGAGTACTACAGAAGATGGCCAGAGACTGCGGAAATGGCACCGGATGGGGGCGGAGACTACGGACGTACTACAGAAGATGGCCAGAGACTGCGGAAATCCCACCGGATGGGGGCGGAGACTACGGACGTACTACAGAATATGGCCAGAGACTGCGGAAATGCCACCGGATGGGGGGGAGACTACGGAGTACTACAGAAGATGGCCAGAGACTGCGGAAATGCCACCGGATGGGGGCGGGGACTACGGGTGTACTACAGAAGATGGCCAGAGACTGCGGAAATGCCACCGGATGGGGGCGGGGACTACGGGCGTACTACAGAAGATGGCCAGAGACTGCGGAAATGCCACCGGATGGGGGCGGAGACTACAGACGTACTACAGAAGATGGCCAGAGACTGCGAAAATGCCACCAGATGGGGGCGGGGACTACGGGCGTACTACAGAAGATGGCCAGAGACTGCGGAAATGCCACCGGATGGGGGCGGAGACTACGGGAGTACTACAGAAGATGGCCAGAGACTGCGGAAATGTCACCGGATGGGGGCGGAGACTACAGGAGTACTACAGAAGATGGCCAGAGACTGCGGAAATGTCACCGGATGGGGGCGGGAACTACGGACGTACTACAGAAGATGACCAGAGACTGCGGAAATGCCACCGGATGGGGGCGGAGACTACGGACGTACTACAGAAGATGGCCGGAGACTGCGGAAATGCCACCACATGTGGGCGGGGACTACGGACGTACTACAGAAGATGGCCAGAGACTGCGGAAATGCCACCGGATGTGGGCGGAGACTACGGGCGTACTACAGAAGATGGCCAGAGACTGCGGAAATGGCAACAGATGGGGGCGGAGACTACGGACGTACTACAGAAGATGGCCAGAGACTGCGGAAATGCCACCGGATGGGGGCGGAGACTACGGGCGTACTACAGAAGATGGCCAGAGACTGGGGAAATGCCACCAGATGGGGGCGGGGACTACGGACGTACTACAGAAGATGGCCAGAGACTGCGGAAATGCCACCGGATGTGGGCGGAGACTACGGGCGTACTACAGAAGATGGCCAGAGACTGCGGAAATGGCACCAGATGGGGGCGGAGACTACGGACGTACTACAGAAGATGGCCAGAGACTGCGGAAATGCCACCGGATGGGGGCGGAGACTACGGGCGTACTACAGAAGATGGCCAGAGACTGGGGAAATGCCACCAGATGGGGGCGGGGACTACGGACGTACTACAGAAGATGGCCAGAGACTGCGGAAATGCCACTGGATGTGGGCGGAGACTACGGGCGTACTACAGAAGATGGCCAGAGACTGCGGAAATGCCACCGGATGGGGGCGGAGACTACGGGAGTACTACAGAAGATGGCCAGAGACTGCGGAAATGCCACCGGATGTGGGAGGAGACTACGGGCGTACTACAGAAGATGGCCAGAGACTGCGGAAATGCCACCGGATGGGGGCGTGGAATACGGGCGTACTACAGAAGATGGCCAGAGACTGCAGAAATGCCACCGGATGTGGGAGGAGAATACAGGCATGCGACCAGAGATGGCCAGAGACTGCGGAAATGCCACCGGATGGGGGTGGGGACTACGGGCGTACTACAGAAGATGGCCAGAGACTGCGGAAATGCCACCGGAGGGGGGCGGAGACTACGGACGTACTACAGAAGATGGCCAGAGACTGTGGAAATGCCACCAGACGTGGGCGGGGACTACAGGCATGCTCTAGGAGTTGTTGGAGACGAGGGACGTTCCAGAATCATAGACTGGAGTCACAAAGGAGCCGAGGAACACAAGGAACCTGCCAGCAGGAGGAATGTGGCCCCCGGGGGCCGCAGGTTGGAGAGCTCCGCTCTAAAGATTTAACCATTTTATTAAAGTAAAATACAATGGAGGAAACTGACTGAGCAAATGTTCGTCTTCAATCAACCACTCCCACCTCTTATTGGTCCTTCAGTATGACAGACCAATCAGCGGGCTCTGCCAGGCGGGAAGGCGGGACCAAGCCTGACTTTTGAAGGGAAAGATGTCGGATCTCCTGAACCCTGATCTCCGGGATGGAGGGATGCATGAAAGGATAGATGGATGGAGGGAGGGAGGGATGGATGGATGGAAGGATAGATGGAGGGATGGATGGAGGGAGGGAGGGAGGGATGGAAGGATAGATGGAGGGATGGAGGGAGGGAGGGAAGGATGGATGGACGAAAGGATAGATGGATGGATGGATGGAAGGATGGAGGGATGGAAGGATAGATGGATGGATGGAAGGATAAATGGAGGGATGGATGGAGGAATGGATGGATGGAGGGATGGATAGAGGGATGGAGGGATGGATGGATCGAAGGATAGATGGATGGATGGAAGGATAGATGGAAGGATGGATAGATGGATGGATGGATGGATGGAGGGATGGATGGAAGGATGGATGGATGTTTGGAAGGATAGATGGAAGGATGGATAGATGGATGGATGGATGGATGGATGGATGGATGGAAGGATAGATGGTAGGATGGATGGATGGAAGGATAGATGGATGGATGGATGGATGGATGGATGGATGGATGGATGGATGGAGGGATGGATGGAAGGATGGATGGATGGATGGATGGATGTTTGGATGGATAGATGGATGGATAGATGGAAGGATGGATGGATGGATGGATGGATGGTTGGATGGATGGATAGAAGGATGGATGGATGGAAGGATAGATGGCTGGAAGGATAGATGGATGTTTGGATGGATAGATGGAAGGATGGATGGATGAAATAATGGATAGAAGGGGGGATATGATCTCCATGTATAATACATAAGGGGGGATATGATCTCCATGTATAATACATAAGGGGGGATATGATCTCCATGTATAATACATAAGGGGGATATGATCACCATGTATAATACATAAGGGGGGATATGATCTCCATGTATAATACATAAGGGGGGGATATGATCTCCATGTATAATACATAAGGGGGGATATGATCTCCATGTATAATACATAAGGGGGGATATGATCACCATGTATAATACATAAGGGGGGATATGATCTCCATGTATAATACATAAGGGGGGATATGATCACCATGTATAATACATAAGGGGGGGATATGATCTCCATGTATAATACATAAGGGGGGATATGATCTCCATGTATAATACATAAGGGGGGGATATGATCTCCATGTATAATACATAAGGGGGGGATATGATCTCCATGTATAATACATAAGGGGGGGATATGATCTCCATGTATAATACATAAGGGGGGATATGATCTCCATGTATAATACATAAGGGGGGATATGATCTCCATGTATAATACATAAGGGGGATATGATCACCATGTATAATACATAAGGGGGGATATGATCTCCATGTATAATACATAAGGGGGGGATATGATCTCCATGTATAATACATAAGGGGGGATATGATCTCCATGTATAATACATAAGGGGGGATATGATCACCATGTATAATACATAAGGGGGGATATGATCTCCATGTATAATACATAAGGGGGGATATGATCACCATGTATAATACATAAGGGGGGGATATGATCTCCATGTATAATACATAAGGGGGGATATGATCTCCATGTATAATACATAAGGGGGGGATATGATCTCCATGTATAATACATAAGGGGGGGATATGATCTCCATGTATAATACATAAGGGGGGGATATGATCTCCATGTATAATACATAAGGGGGGATATGATCTCCATGTATAATACATAAGGGGGGATATGATCTCCATGTATAATACATAAGGGGGGATATGATCTCCATGTATAATACATAAGGGGGGGATATGATCTCCATGTATAATACATAAGGGGGGATATGATCTCCATGTATAATACATAAGGGGGGATATGATCTCCATGTATAATACATAAGGGGGGATATGATCTCCATGTATAATACATAAGGGGGATATGATCTCCATGTATAATACATAAGGGGGATATGATCTCCATGTATAATACATAAGGGGGGATATGATCTCCATGTATAATACATAAGGGGGGGATATGATCTCCATGTATAATACATAAGGGGGATATGGTCTCCATGTATAATACATAAGGGGGGATATGATCTCCATGTATAATACATAAGGGGGGATATGATCTCCATGTATAATACATAAGGGGGGATATGATCTCCATGTATAATACATAAGGGGGGATATGATCTCCATGTATAATACATAAGGGGGATATGATCTCCATGTATAATACATAAGGGGGATATGATCTCCATGTATAATACATAAGGGGGGATATGATCTCCATGTATAATACATAAGGGGGGGATATGATCTCCATGTATAATACATAAGGGGGGGATATGATCTCCATGTATAATACATAAGGGGGGGATATGATCTCCATGTATAATACATAAGGGGGGGGATATGATCTCCATGTATAATACATAAGGGGGATATGATCTCCATGTATAATACATAAGGGGGGATATGATCTCCATGTCTAATACATAAGGGGGATATGATCTCCATGTATAATACATAAGGGGGGATATGATCTCCATGTATAATACATAAGGGGGGATATGATCTCCATGTATAATACATAAGGGGGGGATATGATCTCCATGTATAATACATAAGGGGGGATATGATCTCCATGTATAATACATAAGGGGGGATATGATTTCCATGTATAATACATAAGGGGGATATGATCTCCATGTATAATACATAAGGGGGGATATGATCTCCATGTATAATACATAAGGGGGATATGATCTCCATGTATAATACATAAGGGGGGATATGATCTCCATGTATAATACATAAGGGGATATGATCTCCATGTACAATACATAAGGGGGGGATATGATCTCCATGTATAATACATAAGGGGGGATATGATCTTCATGTATAATACATAAGGGGGGATATGATCTCCATGTATAATACATAAGGGGGGGATATGATCTCCATGTATAATTCGTAAGGGAGATATGATCTCCATGTATAATGCATAAGGGGGATATGATCTCCATGTGTAATACATAAGGGGGGATATGATCTCCATGTTTATTACATAAGGGGGGGATATGATCTCCATGTATAATACATAAGGGGGGGATATGATCTCCATGTATAATACATAAGGGGGGATATGATCTCCATGTATAATACATAAGGGGGGGATATGATCTCCATGTATAATACATAAGGGGGGGATATTATCTCCATGTATAATACATAAGGGGGGATATGATCTCCATGTATAATACATAAGGGGGGGATATGATCTCCATGTATAATACATAAGGGGGGGATATGATCTCCATGTATAATACATAAGGGGGGATATGATCTCCATGTATAATACATAAGGGGGGGAATATGATCTCCATGTATAATAGATAAGGGAGGGATATGATATCCATGTATAATACATAAGGGGGGATATGATCTCCATGTATAATACATAAGGGGGGATATGATCTCCATGTATAATACATAAGGGGGGGATATGATCTACATGTATAATACATAAAGGGAGATATGATCTCCATGTATAATACATAAGGGGGATATGATCTCCATGTATAATACATAAGGGGGATATGATCTCCATGTATAATATATAAGGGGGGGATATAATCTCCATGTATAATACATAAGGGGGGGGATATGATCTCCATGTATAATACATAAGGGGGGGAAATGATCTCCATGTATAATACATAAGGGGGGGATATGATCTCCATGTATAATACATAAGGGGGATATGATCTTCATGTATAATACATAAGGGGGATATGATTTCCATGTATAATACATAAGGGGGGATATGATCTTTATGTGTAATACATAAGGGAGGGAATATGATCTCCATGTATAATACATAAGGGGGGATATGATCTCCATGTATAATACATAAGGGGGGATGCCATCTCCATGTATAATACATAAGGGGGGGGGATATGATCTCCATGTATAATACATAAGGGGGGGATATGATCTCCATGTATAATACATAAGGGGGGGATATGATCTCCATGTATAATACATAAGGGGGGATATGATCTCCATGTTTATTACATAAGGGGGGGAAATGATCTCCATGTATAATACATAAGGGGGGGAAATGATCTCCATGTATAATACATAAGGGGGATATGATCACCATGTATAATACATAAGGGGGATATGATCTCCATGTATAATACATAAGGGGGGATATGATCTCCATGTATAATACATAAGGGGGGGATATGATCTCCATGTATAATACATAAGGGGGGATATGATCTCCATGTATAATACATAAGGGGGATATGATCTCCATGTATGATACATAAGGGGGGGTATGATCTCCATGTATAATACATAAGGGGGGGTATGACCTCCATGTATAATACATAAGGGGGGATATGATCACCATGTATAATACATAAGGGGGGATATGACCTCCATGTATAATACATAAGGGGGATATGATCTCCATGTATAACACATAAGGGGGGATATGATCTCCATGTATAATACATAAGGGGGGATATGATCTCCATGTATAATACATAGGGGGGATATGATCTCCATGTATAATACATAAGGGGGATATGATCTCCATGTATAACACATAAGGGAGGATATGATCTCCATGTATAATACATAAGGGGGGATATGATCTCCATGTATAATACATAAGGGGGGATATGATCTCCATGTATAATACATAAGGGGGATATGATCTCCATGTATAATACATAAGGGGGATATGATCTCCATGTATAATACATAAGGGGGATATGATCTTCATGTATAATACATAAGGGGGGATATGATCTCCATGTATAATACATAAGGGGGGGATATGATCTCCATGTATAATACATAAGGGGGGATATGATCTCCATGTATAATACATAGGGGGGATATGATCTCCATGTATAATACATAAGGGGGGGATATGATCTCCATGTATAATACATAAGGGGGGATATGATCTCCATGTATAATACATAAGGGGGATGCCATCTCCATGTATAATACATAAGGGGGGGGGGGTATGATCTCCATGTATAATTCATAAGGGGGGGATATGATCTCCATGTATAATACATAAGGGGGGGGTATGATCTCCATGTATAATTCATAAGGGGGGATATGATCTCCATGTATAATACATAAGGGGGGATATGATCTCCATGTATAATACATAAGGGGGGGATATGATCTCCATGTATAATGAATAAGGGGGGATATGATCTCCATGTATAATACATAAGGGGGATGCCATCTCCATGTATAATACATAAGGGGGGGGGGGGTATGATATCCATGTATAATTCATAAGGGGGGGATATGATCTCCATGTATAATACATAAGGGGCGGATATGATCTCCATGTTTATTACATAAGGGGGGATATAATCTCCGTGTATAATACATAAGGGGGGATATGATCTCCATGTATAATACATAAGGGGGGGATATGATCTCCATGTATAATACATAAGGGGGGATATGATCTCCATGTATAATACATAAGGGGGGATATGATCTCCATGTATAATACATAAGAGGGGATATGATCTCCATGTATAATACATAAGGGGGGATATGATCTCCATGTATAATACATAAGGGGGGATATGATCTCCATGTATAATACATAAGGGTGATATGATCACCATGTATAATACATAAGGGGGATATGATCTCCATGTATAATACATAAGGGGGGATATGATCTCCATGTATAATACATAAGAGGGGATATTATCTCCATGTATAATACATAAGGGGGGATATGATCTCCATGTATAATACATAAGGGGGGATATGATCTCCATGTATAATACATAAGGGGGGATATGATCTCCATGTATAATACATAAGGGGGGATATGATCTCCATGTATAATACATAAGGGGGGATATGATCTCCATGTATAATACATAAGGGGGATATGATCTCCATGTATAATACATAAGGGGGGATATGATCTCCATGTATAATACACAAGGGGGGGATATGATCTCCATGTCTAATACACAAGGGGGGATATGATCTCCATGTATAATACATAAGGGGGGGGATATGATCTCCATGTATAATACATAAGGGGGATATGATCTCCATGTATAATACATAAGAGGGGATATGATCTCCATGTATAATACATAAGGGGGGGATATGATCTCCATGTATAATACATAAGGGGGGATATGATCTCCATGTATAATACACAAGGGGGGGATATGATCTCCATGTCTAATACACAAGGGGGGATATGATCTCCATGTATAATACATAAGGGGGGGATATGATCTCCATGTATAATACATAAGGGGGATATGATCTCCATGTATAATACATAAGAGGGGATATGATCTCCATGTATAATACATAAGGGGGGGATATGATCTCCATGTATAATACATAAGGGGGATGTGATCTCCATGTATAATACATAAGGGGGGATATGATCTCCATGTATAATACATAAGAGGGGATATGATCTCCATGTATAATACATAAGGGGGGGATGTGATCTCCATGTATAATACATAAGGGGGGGATGTGATCTCCATGTATAATACATAAGGGGGGATATGATCTCCATGTATAATACATAAGAGGGGATATGATCTCCATATATAATACATAAGGGGGGGGATATGATCTCCATGTATAATACATAAGGGGGGATATGATCTCCATGTCTAATACATAAGGGGGGATATGATCTCCATGTATAATACATAAGGGGGATATGATCTCCATGTATAATACATAAGGGGGATATGATCTCCATGTATAATACATAAGGGGGATATGATCTCCATGTATAATACATAAGGGGGGGATATGATCTCCATGTATAATACATAAGGGGGGATATGATCTCCATGTATAATACATAAGGGGGGGATATGATCTCCATGTATAATACATAAGGGGGATATGATCTCCATGTATAATACATAAGGGGGGGATATGATCTCCATGTATAATACATAAGGGGGGATATGATCTCCATGTATAATACATAAGGGGGATATGATCTCCATGTATAATACATAAGGGGGGATATGATCACCATGTATAATACATAAGAGGGGATATGATCTCCATGTATAATACATAAGGGGGGATATGATCTCCATGTATAATACATAAGGGGGGGATATGATCTCCATGTATAATACATAAGGGGGATATGATCTCCATGTATAATACATAAGGGGGGGATATGATCTCCATGTATAATACATAAGGGGGATATGATCTCCATGTATAATACATAAGGGGGATATGATCTCCATGTATAATACATAAGGGGGGGATATGATCTCCATGTATAATACATAAGGGGGGATATGATCAACATGTATAATACATAAGGGGGGATATGATCTCCATGTATAATACATCAGTGGTTCATTTAGTGAACTTGGTGTAGTTATCCCCCCTGAGGTCATCACAGAGGAGAAGGGGGCGCTCTTTACGTCTGGAGGAAAATAAATGTCATCTCAAAAACACGGAAAGGTTTCTTCACAGTAAGAG
>NW_028321636.1:0-40000 GCF_062004578.1 Staurois parvus | reverse complement strand
CTATCTATCTATCTATCTATTATCTATTATCTATCTATCTATTATCTATCTATCTATCTATCTATTATCTATCTATCTATTATCTATTATCTATCTATCTATTATCTATCTATCTATTATCTATCTATCTATCTATCTATCTATTATCTATCTATCTATCTATCTATCTATCTGTCTGTCTGTCTATCCATCTATCTATTATCTATCTATTATCTATCTATCTATCTATCTATCTATCTATCTATCTATTATCTATCTATCTATCTATCTATCTATTATCTATCTATCTATCTATCTATCTATCTATCTATCTATCAATATCTATCTATCTATCTATCTATCTATCTATCTATCTATCTATCTATCTATTATCTATCTATTATCTATCTATTATCTATCTATCTATCTATCTATCTATCTATCTATCTATTATCTATCTATTATCTATCTATCTATTATCTATCTATTATCTATCTATCTATCTATCTATCTATCTATCTATCTATTATCTATCTATTATCTATCTATCTATTATCTATCTATTATCTATCTATCTATCTATCTATCTATCTATCTATCTATCTATTATCTATCTATCTATCTATCTATCTATCTATCTATCTATCTATCTATTATCTATCTATCTATCTATCTATCTATCTATCTATCTATCTATTATCTATCTATCTATCTATCTATCTATCTATCTATTATCTATCTATCTATCTATCTATCTATCTATCTATTATCTATCTATCTATCTATCTATCTATCTATCTATCTATCTATCTTTTATCTCTCTCTCTCTCTCTCTCTCTCTCTCTCTCTCTCTCTCTCTCTCTCTCTCTCTCTCTCTCTCTCTCTCTCTCTCTCTCTCTCTCCATCCATCCATCCATCCATCCATGTCCTGTGTTGGATCAGTAGGTCTCTGGTTGTAGTATGTGGCTGTCTCTCAGTATAATGATTATATCTCAGTAGACTTCTTGGAGGTGATTCTGTTCCTTCAGTCTTCCCTGGAGTTGTACTGATGATGTTTCTTGGTCGGTGGAATACAGATTTATTAATTTCATGTCAAAATATAAAGTCTATATGCCATTCAAATGAAATGGTGGTTTCTTTCCTGGATTTATACATTGTCTGTCTATCTGCACTATATGGCCAACAGTCTGGGAACTCCCCACTCCCAATGATGGAGGTCAGGTGTCTCCAGTGAAGGGTCCTGGTAATCTGTCATCATTCAAGCTCTTCCGGCCTTGTGGTAACAGTTTGGTAAAGACCCTTTTCTGTTCCTCCATGACTGTCCCCTGTGTACAAAGCCAGCTCCAAAAAGACATGGATGACCAGTTTGGTGTGGAGGAACTCGAGTGTCGTGCACAGAGCTCTGACCTCAATCTACTTTTGGAAGACTTTTGGTATAAGCTCTTATCCAACATCAGCTCCTGCCCTTAACCGCACACCTTTGAGATGAGGTCTTCTTATACCAAAGGTGTTCAATAAGGTTGAGGTCATGGAGGAGCTTGAGTGTCCTGCACAGAGCCCTGACCTCAACCCTACTGAACACCTTTGGGATGAATAGGAACTTTGATTGGGCTCTTCTGACCTTGTGGTAACAGTTTGGTGGAGACCTTTTTCTGTTCCAGCATGACTGTCCCCTCTGTACAAAGTCAGCTCCATAAAGACATGTTTTTACTAGTTTGATGTGGAGGAACACTAGTGTCCTGTACAGAGCCCTGACCTCAACCCTACTGAACACCTTTGGGATGAACTAGAATGACAATGGTGAGACAAGTCTTCTCATTCAACATCAGTACCTGACCTCATAAATGGGCACAAATTCCCACATCCTCCAAGATCTTGTGGAGGCTTTCCAAAATAGTGGAGGATGTTATAACCAAAAAGACTGGCCATATAAATACAAGGATGACCATTTGGTGTGGAGGAACACCAAAGCCCTGGCCTCAATCCTACTTTTGAAAGACCTTTGGTCTTCTCACCAAACATCAGTACCTGCTTTTAACCATATGGAACACCTTTGGGATGAGGTTTTCTCATCCCAAAGGTGTTCAGTAGGTTTGAGGTCATGGAGGAACTTGAGCGTCCTGCACAGAGCCCTGACCTCAACCCTACTGAACACCTTGGGAGCAACTAGAAAAACAATAATGAGCCAGGTCTTCTCACCCAACATCAAATGGCCACAAATTCCTACAGACACTCTCCAAAATCTTGCGGAACAGCTTCCTAGATGAGTGAAGGATGTTATGTGCACAAAGTGGGGCCACCTCCATATTAATGGCCATGGGTGGAGCAACTCCACATTAGTGGTCATGGTCCTACAAACTTATAGAGGTGTGAAAGTCAAGTGTCCACAAAGCCAGCTCCATAAAGACATGGATTACAAGTTTGGTGTGGAGGAACTCAGGAGTCCTGCACAGAGCCCTGACCTCAACCTACTGAACACCTTCAGAAGGAAAATACAAAATGTATATTGGAAATGCATACACCCTACAGGGCCAACCTCATGGAGGTCTAAATCTACTAGAGTTTGGTGTGGAGGAACTCGAGTGTCCTATACAGAGCCCTGACCTCAACCCTACTGAATGCCTTTGGGATGACTTGGAACACTGATGGTGAACCGAGTCTTTCCTTCCAACATCAGTACCTGACCTCACAAACGGGCACAAATTCCCACAGACACCCTTGTGTCTATCTTGTGGAAAGTCTTCCTAGAAGATCTGAGGATGTGTTAGACATAAAGGGGGAACTCTATAATGATCATAGGAGGGAGGGGGGGGGGGGCAGCTCCATATTAAGAGCCAGCCCTGGTTTTGGAATGGGATGGGATGCCCCAAAACGTTTGGCCATATACATGTAATCTATCTATCTATCTATCTATCTATTATCTATTATCTATGTATCTATCTATTATCTATCTATCTATCTATTATCTATCTATCTATTATCTATCTATTATCTATCTATTATCTATCTATCTATCTATCTATCTATCTATCTATCTATCTATCTATTATCTATCTATCTATTATCTATCTATCTATCTATCTATCTATTATCTATCTATCTATCTATCTATTATCTATCTATCTATTATCTATCTATCTATCTATCTATCTATCTATCTATCTATTATCTATCTATCTATCTATCTATTATCTATCTATCTATCTATCTATCTATCTATCTATTATCTATCTATCTATTATCTATCTATCTATCTATCTATTATCTATCTATCTATCTATCTATTATCTATCTATTATCTATCTATTATCTATCTATCTATTATCTATCTATTATCTATCTATTATCTATCTATCTATCTATCTATCTATCTATCTATCTATCTATCTATTATCTATCTATCTATCTATCTATTATCTATCTATTATCTATCTATCTATTATCTATCTATTATCTATCTATCTATTATCTATCTATCTATCTATCTATCTATCTATCTATCTATCTATTATCTATCTATCTATCTATCTATTATCTATCTATTATCTATCTATCTATTATCTATCTATTATCTATCTATCTATCTATCTATCTATTATCTATCTATCTATCTATCTATCTATCTATCTATCTATCTATTATCTATCTATCTATTATCTATCTATCTATCTATCTATTATCTATCTATCTATTATCTATCTATCTATCTATCTATCTATCTATTATCTATCTATCTATCTATCTATCTATCTATCTATTATCTATCTATTATCTATCTATTATCTATCTATTATCTATTATCTATCTATCTATCTATCTATCTATCTATCTATCTATCTATCTATCTATCTATCTATCTATCTATTATCTATCTATCTATCTATTATCTATCTATCTATTATCTATCTATCATCTATCTATCTATCTATTATCTATCTATCTATCTATCTATTATCTATCTATCTATCTATCTATCTATCTATCTATCTATTATCTATCTATCTATCTATCTATCTATCTATCTATCTATCTATTATCTATCTATCTATCTATCTATCTATCTATCTATCTATCTATCTATCTATCTATTATCTATCTATCTATCTATTATCTATCTATCTATTATCTATCTATCTATCTATCTATCTATCTATCTATCTATCTATTATCTATCTATCTATCTATCTATTATCTATCTATCTATCTATCTATCTATCTATCTATCTATCTATTATCTATCTATCTATCTATTATCTATCTATCTATCCTCTCTTTCCCAATTGTATGTTTATCTTTATTCTGCTGGCCTTGGCCTGTCTATACGGTATATAAGCACACATTACCTTGGCTTTCCCGTTGTGTGTGCCGATCCTTGGTTGGGCTGTGTGCAGGGGCGGACTGACCATTTGGAAACTCAGGCACTGCCCGAGGGCCCGGGGTCAGTAGGGGGCCCCATGAGATGCCCCTGGTACCTTTTTCATAGGCTTTTTTGAGTTTGGGCAAGGACACAGGGGCCCCATGATCCCCTATTGCCCAGGGGCCCCATGAGTTGTCAGTCCACCCCTGGTTGTGTGTACTGATCCTTGGTTGCATTGTGTGTGTCGATCCTCGACAGCTGTTCTGACCTCCCTGCAGATGGAGGTGGTCCGGGCTTTGTCTGTTCACAATTCTTCCCATCTATGGGAGAATCTGGATTTCGGATTGTTGTCTGCGGTGCAGGGTGATCTCTCCAGTCACTCGTCTAGTATCTCTGAGATTTGGATGTCTGTTGTTCTGTTGGATTTCTCGATACGTTGTTTTTCACTGCTTTGTTAAATTAAAGAATAATTCCAGGCATCAGCATGTTGTACAAAGTTACATTGTTCCAGCTTGGACCAGTGTAACTATGAACAGGACATACCTGACCAATGCTGCTGGAAGCTGGAAATCCCTGAAGTAGACACTGCTACTACACCACTACTACACCTCTACTACACTGCTACTACACCACTACTACACCACTATTACACCTCTACTACACCACTATTACACCACTACTACACCTCTACTACACCACTACTACACCTCCACTACACCACTACTACACCTCTACTACACTGCTACTACACCACTACTACACCACTATTACACCTCTACTACACCACTATTACACCTCTACTACACCACTACTACACCTCCACTACACCACTACTACACCTCTACTACACTGCTACTACACCTCTACTACACCACTATTACACCTCTACTACACTGCTACTACACCTCTACTACACCACTATTACACCTCTACTACACTGCTACTACACCTCTACTACACCACTATTACACCACTACTACACCTCTACTACACCACTAATACACTTCTACTACACCTCCACTACACCTCTGCTACACCACTACTACACCACTATTACACCTCTACTACACCACTATTACACCTCTACTACACTGCTACTACACCACTACTACACTTCTACTACACCTCTGCTACACCACTACTACACCACTATTACACCTCTACTACACCACTAATACACTTCTACTACACCTCCACTACACCACTACTACACCTCTGCTACACCACTACTACACCACTATTACACCTCTACTACACCACTATTACACCACTACTACACCTCTACTACACCACTACTACACCATTATTACACCTCTACTACACCTCTACTACACTGCTACTACACCTCTACTACACCACTATTACACCTCTACTACACTGCTACTAGACCTCTACTACACCACTATTACACCTCTACTACACTGCTACTACACCTCTACTACACCACGATTACACCACTACTACACCTCTACTACACCACTAATACACTTCTACTACACCTCTGCTACACCACTACTACACCACTATTACACCTCTACTACACCACTTCTACACCACTATTACACCTCTACTACACCTCTACTACACCACTAATACACTTCTACTACACCTCCACTACACCACTACTACACCTCTACTACACCACTAATACACTTCTACTACACCTCCACTACACCAATACTACACCTCTGCTACACCCCTACTACACCACTATTACACCTCTACTACACCTCTACTACACCACTATTACACCTCTACTACACCTCTACTACACCACTATTACACCTCTACTACACCCCTACTACACCACTATTACACCTCTACTACACCCCTACTACACCACTATTACACCTCTACTACACCACTACTACACCACTATTACACCTCTACTACACCACTATTACACCTCTACTACACCTCTACTACACCACTAATACACTTCTACTACACCTCCACTACACCACTACTACACCTCTACTACACAGCTACTACACCACTCCACTTGCTTCCAGATCCCATAGGAGAGGCCAGCTTGATGCCTGAAGGTGGTTGGCTGCATCATTCTTTTATTGGCCTAAGTGGAGAGTGTGATGTCACCGCCCACCTCCCCACCTCGTCCAATCGGTGAAGGCTCTTCATTGATTCAGAAAATGCGAAGCGTTCTGTGAATGGTGCCCATGCTGAGCTGCAGACCTCCTGTGTCACTGCGCATTTTGTTCCAGTAACCCTTTCAGGAGGAATGTTCTGCCAACGCATCCGAACCTGCTAATAATCGCACGATCGTTTTCTTTTGGCCTCACACAGTAACGTCCTTCCATGCAATGTTTGTCAGCTTTGGGTCTCCAGCATGTGATAGGTGACAACACAGGAGCACAATTGGGAGGCAGTTGTCACCTCAGAATAGGAAGGTTCTTCATGGTGGGATTGACAGATCATTCTTTAATATAGTTGTAGATTTAAAGATGGAAAATTACCTTTAAAATGACATTAACATGCTGAGCCTCCAGGATTGGAGGAAATTAAGTCCAGTGAATGAAAGGGGTGGACCCAGGGACAGTCAGCCTGGGGAGGAAAGGGCTAGGTGATGCTGAGCGTCCCTCAGCCAGGAAATGAGGCGGAGCTCTATCTGACTGGCTGCAGCTTCTAATGCACATTGTGAGGAGCTCCCAGTGTGCAGTGACATCAGAGTAACCAGGGGAGGAGCCAGTATGGGGAGGAGCCAGTACACCTGTGCAAGACTGAAGGGGAGGAGCTGGTACACCTGTGCAAGACTGAAGGGGAGGAGCTGGTACACCTGTGCAAGACAAAAGGGGAGGAGCCAGTACACCTATGCAAGACTGAAGGGGAGGAGCCGATACACCTGTGCAAGACTGAAGGGGAGGAGCTGCTACACCTGTACAAGACTGCAGGGCAGGAGCCAGTACACCTGTACAAGACTGAGGGGGAGGAGCCAATACACCTGTGCAAGACTGAAGGGGAGGAGCCAGTACACCTGTGCAGGACTGAAGGGGAGGAGCCGGTACACCTGTGGAAGACTGAAGGGGAGGAGCCGGTACACCTGGCCAAGACTGAAGGGGAGGAGCCAGTACACCTATGCAAGACTGAAGGGGAGGAGCCGATACACCTGTGCAAGACTGAAGGGGAGGAGCCAGTACACCTGTGCAGGACTGAAGGGGAGGAACCGGTACACCTGGCCAAGACTGAGGGGAAGGAGCCGGTACACCTGTGCAAGACTGAAGGGGAGGAGCCGGTACACCTGTGCAAGACTGAGGGGGAGGAGCCGATACACCTGTGCAAGACTGAAGGGGAGGAGCCGGTACACCTGTGCAAGACTGAGGGGGAGGAGCCGGTACACCTGGCCAAGACTGAAGGGGAGGAGCCGGTACACCTGTGCAAGACTGAGGGGGAGGAGCCGGTACACCTGGCCAAGACTGAAGGGGAGGAGACGGTACACCTGGCCAAGACTGAAGGGGAGGAGCCGGTACACCTGTGCAAGACGGAGGGAGGATTTAATGAAGGTTGTACATTCCAGCAGGTTTTCATGCTGTACCTCACATTAACTTGCAGTGAGCCTCCAGTCCACCTTTCAGTGTGGTAGAAGCTGTCCCCTTTGCTATGTATAGAATTGCCTCCCTCCCTGGATGGCCGATGCGGTGAAGAGATGTGGATTTTTCCCAGTTGCCCCATAAATGTGAGTCACAGGAGGCGGCCGCAGGGGACGGGGCCCCCGGGGGACCCGGCAGAAGCTGCAGCTCAGTTTATTACAGACAATGTGCCGCTAATTGACATGCAGAGGAACAGCTGAAATCTTCATCACCTCAGGCGATGGCAGCAGCTCCAGCTACAATTAACCCGGTGTATGATGAAAGAGCGCACTACAACCCCCAGCATCCTCCAACATGGCCGCTGCTGTGACCAGGCGAGTCTGCTGGGGGTTATTGTAGGCGGACGGTCCAGCCGGCTGATGACAACCCAATCACTAAAATCTCATATAAGCTGCAACATGTTAATGTCGGATCACTTCGCTCCTGCAGCTTTCATTCTAATGATCCCTGGTGATCCTGCCATGAAGGTCCTTGTCCGGACACTTCCTGTTATAGGGTGACAACGCTCTGCCCCTGTCTCCCAATTTTCCTTCTGCGTTGTCACCCTGTCAGACAGGCTTCCAATGGAGATTACAAGTGGTTATTTCAACATAATTTACACAGACATGACTCACTGTTATCACCATCTGCCATGAAAGTCCTTGTTTCAGCACTTCCTGGTATGAGGTGACAGCGCTCTGTCCCTGTCTCTAAATTGTGTTCCTGCATTGTCACCCTGTCATATGGGGTTCTGATGGTGACTACATGAGGCCGTTTCAACACATATTACACACATGGTCCACTGTTGTCACCAGCTTCCTTGAAAGTCAAGTTAAGGCACTTTCTGTTACAGGGTGACAACGCTCTGTCCCTGTCTCCCTGTTGTGCTCCTGGGTTGTCACTCTGTCACAGCCATTTCAGCACACATTGCACAGACATGGTCCACTGTTGTCACCATCAGAAAACCCAACCTGAGGAATGCCATGAAGCAAAGGTGTAACTAGAACCTTCAAGGCCCTGGTGCAAGAAACCATGAAGGGCCCCCCTTGACCCCCATCCCAGAGCCCTTTCTGTCAGTCCTGGGGCCCTTTCCTTCAACCCTGGGGTCCTTTCCTCCAATCATGGGACCTTCTCCCCTGAGCCCAGACCCATCCCGAGCCTGGGGTCCTTCCCACTGATCTGTGGGCCCTTAACTCCCATCATGGGGCCCTTTTTTTACTGTCCTGCAGCAGGACCCTTTCACGTGTTCTGCAGCATGCCCCTCTTCCTGCCATCTTAAGGCCCCCCATGCAACCTTTGTGACCCTGGTAGTTCCACCACTGCCACACAGCCATCACTGGAGTACATAGGGGTCCATCATCCTGTATACAGAGGGGGGTTCATTGTCCCATATACAGAGGAGGGGGAGTATATCATCCTATATACAGAGGAGGGGGGGGTCCATCGTCCCGTATACCGAGGAGGGGGTTCCATTGTCCTGTATACAGAGGAGGGGGTTCCATTCTCCTGTATACAGAGGAGGGGGTTCCATTGTCCCTTATACAGAGGAGGGGGTTCCATTGTCCCTTATACAGAGGAGGGGGTTCCATTGTCCCGCATACAGAGGAGGGGGTTCCATTGTCCCGCATACAGAGGAGGGGGTTCCATTGTCAGGCATACAGAGGAGGGGGGTTCCATTGTCCCGTATACAGATGAGGGAAGTTCCATTGTCCCGTATACAGAGGAGGGGGTTCCATTGTCCCATATACAGAGGAGGGTGGTTCCATTGCCCCATATACAGAGGAGGGGGTTCCATTGTCCCGTATACAAAGGAGGGGGTTCCATTGTCCCTTATACAGAGGAGGGGGGTTCCATTGTCCCTTATACAGAGGAGGAAGTTCCATTGTCCCTTATACAGAGGAGGAAGTTCCATTGTCCCGCATACAGAGGAGGGGGTTCCATTGTCCCATATACAGAGGAGGGGGGTTCCATTGCCCCATATACAGAGGAGGGTGGTTCCATTGCCCCATATACAGAGGAGGGGGTTCCATTGTCCCGCATACAGAGGAGGGGGTTCCATTGTCCCGCATACAGAGGAGGGGGTTCCATTGTCCCTTATACAGAGGAGGGGGTTCCATTGCCCCATATACAGAGGAGGGGGTTCCATTGTCCCGTATACAGAGGAGGGAAGTTCCATTGTCCCGTATACAGAGGAGGGGGTCAATTGTCCCGCATACAGAGGAGGGGGTTCCATTGTCACATATACAGAGGAGGGGGGTTCCATTGCCCCATATACAGAGGAAGGGGGTTCCATTGTCCCGTATACAGAGGAAGGGATTCCATTGTCCCTTATACAGAGGAGGGAAGTTCCATTGTCCCGCATACAGAGGAGGGGGGTTCCATTGTCCCTTATACAGAGGAGGGGGGTTCCATTGTCCCGTATACAGAGGAGGGGGTTCCATTGTCCCGTATACAGAGGAGGGGGTTCCATTGTCCCGTATACAGAGGAGGGGGTCCATTGTCCCGTATACAGAGGAGGGGGTTCCATTGTCCCGTATACAGAGGAGGGGGTTCCATTGTCCCGTATACAGAGGAGGGGGTCCATCATCCTGTATATAGAGGAGGGGGTTCCATTGTCCCGTATACAGAGGAGGGGGTTCCATTGTCCCGTATACAGAGGAGGGGGTCCATTGTCCCGTATACAGAGGAGGGGGTTCCATTGTCCCGTATACAGAGGAAGGGGTCCATCATCCTGTATATAGAGGAGGGGGTCCATTGTCCCGTATACAGAGGAGGGGGTTCCATTGTCAGGTATACAGAGGAGGGGGTCCATCATCCTGTATACAGAGGAGGGGGTCCATTGTCCCGTATACAGAGGAGGGGGTTCCATTGTCCCGTATACAGAGGAGGGGGTTCCATTGTCAGGTATACAGAGGAGGGGGTCCATCATCCTGTATACAGAGGAGGGGGTTCCATTGTCCCGTATACAGAGGAGGGGGTTCCATTGTCCTGTATACAGAGGAGGGGGTTCCATTGTCCCGTATACGGGGGGGGGGGTCATTGTTCTGTACAGGATTTCCCTATAATCATCTCATATTGGGGGGGTGGTCTATCATCCAGCACTCCAAGCAGTGCCCCCCCCGGATCCTACACTGATGAGTCCATGTATCTGTGTAAGCAGATTATTCATGTATGCGGCGCTCCTCCTGCATGTGAGCGGACGGACTTAATGAAAATCTCTCTTCTGTGTCAGATTGGTGTCTCCGGATCATCTCTGCCTTTCCAGGAAGAGGAAAGCTGCGGCAGGGACTGCAAAGCTCACATTACTGGTTCTAGTGGGCCGTGTCCGCCATGTTGGGACGCCGGGATCCTCCGATATGATGGAGACATCGTCCTGTCCGTGGCGGGATGTGATCAGAAATCGCCTCCGGGTGCCGCCATGTTGAATAATGGAAGCGCTCCGGCGCTGAATGGAGTTTGTTTCAATTTGGACTTTTTGGATGCTGTGTAGCTTAGGGCGGAGCAGTGAGGGGTTAGAGGGGGGGTCTCCAAACTTTCTAAGCAAGGGGCCAGTTTACTATCCTTCAGGCTTTGTTGGGGCCGGACTATGGCCAATGGGAGTAGAGAATGCCCCGGCATCAGTGCGCAGAAACAATACCCCATCGTTGGTTTTAATGGGAGGAATGGTGCAAACAATGGTGTCAGTGTGAGGAATGGGGCCCCATTGTTGGTATCAATGGGAAGAATTGTGCCATCAATGGTGTCAGTGTGAGGAATGGGGCCCCATTGTTGGTATCAGTGGGAAGAATTGTGCCATCAATGGTGTCAGTGTGAGGAATGGGGCCCCATTGTTGGTATCAGTGGGAAGAATTGTGCCATCAATGGTGTCAGTGTGAGGAATGGGGCCCCATTGTTGGTATCAATGGGAAGAATTGTGCCATCAATGGTGTCAGTGTGAGGAATGGGGCCCCATTGTTGGTATCAATGGGAAGAATTGTGCCATCAATGGTGTCAGTGTGAGGAATGGGGCCCCATTGTTGGTATCAGTGGGAAGAATTGTGCCATCAATGGTGTCAGTGTGAGGAATGGGGCCCCATTGTTGGTATCAGTGGGAAGAATTGTGCCATCAATGGTGTCAGTGTGAGGAATGGGGCCCCATTGTTGGTATCAATGGGAAGAATAGTGCCATCAATGGTGTCAGTGTGAGGAATGGGGCCCCATTGTTGGTATCAATGGGAAGAATAGTGCCATCAATGGTGTCAGTGTGAGGAATGGGGCCCCATTGTTGGTATCAATGGGAAGAATTGTGCCATCAATGGTGTCAGTGTGAGGAATGGGGCCCCATTGTTGGTATCAATGGGAAGAATTGTGCCATCAATGGTGTCAGTGTGAGGAATGGGGCCCCATTGTTGGTATCAGTGGGAAGAATTGTGCCATCAATGGTGTCAGTGTGAGGAATGGGGCCCCATTGTTGGTATCAATGGGAAGAATAGTGCCATCAATGGTGTCAGTGTGAGGAATGGGGCCCCATTGTTGGTATCAATGGGAAGAATAGTGCCATCAATGGTGTCAGTGTGAGGAATGGGGCCCCATTGTTGGTATCAATGGGAAGAATTGTGCCATCAATGGTGTCAGTGTGAGCAATGGGGCCCCATTGTTGGTATCAATGGGAAGAATTGTGCCATCAATGGTGTCAGTGTGAGGAATGGGGCCCCATTGTTGGTATCAGTGGGAAGAATTGTGCCATCAATGGTGTCAGTGTGAGGAATGGGGCCCCATTGTTGGTATCAATGGGAAGAATAGTGCCATCAATGGTGTCAGTGTGAGGAATGGGGCCCCATTGTTGGTATCAATGGGAAGAATTATGCCATCAATGGTGTCAGTGTGAGGAATGGGGCCCCATTGTTGGTATCAATGGGAAGAATAGTGCCATCAATGGTGTCAGTGTGAGGAATGGGGCCCCATTGTTGGTATCAATGGGAAGAATTGTGCCATCAATGGTGTCAGTGGGAGGAATGGTGCTCCATCACTGATGTCACTTGGTGGAATAGTGCCCTATGGGCCAGATAAAGACAAACAAAGGGCCACATCTGGCCCCTGGGCCGCAGTTTTGAGACCACTGGGTTAGAGCCTCTGTCTGGTCTTTATTGCCGCGTGTGACCTTCGTTCCTGAACATATCAGGCCCGAAATTTGGGTACCCTCTCTTCAACCCCTACTGTAGACTTTTCCAGGCCGCAGGTTGTGGGGCTGGATGCCTAACCCGTCCCTCCTGGGGGACAAAATACCGCAGCAGCTGGACGCCCCCATGTGCAAGGGGTGCACGATCGTCCTAACAGGGTGTAGAGGAGGACAGTGGGGGGGAGGGGTTGGTCATATATAGCATCAGCCCCCCCCTCCCCCGGATTGGTTTATGGAACGCTGCGCCGTAGCTTATTGCGAGGTAGTGACACCTTGCGCCGCCCCGCCGCTCTATGATCTGATGTCTATGGAGATGGAAGGTGTTTATATTTACATTGCTAATAAAGTTATTTGCATCTCTCGGAATCCGATATTCCGCACTGATATCATCACCTTCACACATCGCGACACTATTCACAGCTCGCCAACATGGAACAAAAGGCAATTTGCAGCGACGCGGATCGCGCTGTCCCCCCTCCCCCCCCCAATTTCATGAATAACGGCGAAGTCAGGACGCATCTACTACGGTGGAACCCGGAATATTTCATAATTCGATGTGCCGGGCGAGAAGTGCGGCCATAGAGAGCCAACCATGGAGAGCCAACCATGGAGAGCCAACCATGGAGAGCCAACCATAGAGAGCCAACCATGGAGAACCAACCATGGAGAGCCAACCATGGAGAGCCAACCATAGAGAGCCAACCATGGAGAACCAACCATGGAGAGCCAACCATGGAGAGCCAACCATGGAGAGCCAACCATAGAGAACCAACCATGGAGAGCCAACCATGGAGAGCCAACCATAGAGAACCAACCATGGAGAGCCAACCATGGAGAGCCAACCATGGAGAGCCAACCATGGAGAGCCAACTATGGAGAGCCAACCATAGAGAGCCAACCATGGAGAGCCAACCATGGAGAGCCAACCATAGAGAGCCAACCATGGAGAGCCAACCATGGAGAGCCAACCATAGAGAACCAACCATGGAGAGCCAACCATGGAGAGCCAACCATAGAGAACCAACCATAGAGAGCCAACCATAGAGAACCAACCATAGAGAGCCAACCATAGAGAACCAACCATGGAGAGCCAACCATGGAGAGCCAACCATAGAGAGCCAACCATGGAGAGCCAACCATGGAGAGCCAACCATGGAGAGCCAACCATGGAGAGCCAACCATGGACGGTCACCTTCTGACGACAAAGACTTCATTACAGCAGATGTAAACCCCACCTGGTGAGCGTTTAGTTTGTTAAAGCAATGCATGTCCATAGACTCCTCCCCATGGACACGTTACATACATTACATACAAAGTATTGGCCCCGCCCTCTCCCAATCATGTGATTCAGGTGTTCCAATCCCCTCCATATCATGTGATTCAGGTGTTCCAATCCCCTCCCAATCATGTGATTCAGGTGGTCCAATCCCCTCCATATCATGTGATTCCAGGGTTCCAATCCCCTCCCAATCATGTGATTCAGGTGCTCCAATCCCCTCCCAATCATGTGATTCAGGTGTTCCAATCCCCTCCCAATCATGTGATTCAGGTGCTCCAATCCCCTCCATATCATGTGGTTCAGATGTTCCAATCCCCTCCATATCATCTGGTTCAGGTGTTCCAATCCCTTCCCAATCATGTGATTTAGGTGCTACAATCCCCTCCATATCATGTGATTCAGGTGTTCCAATCCCCTTCATATCATGTGATTCAGGTGTTCTAATCCCCACCCAATCATGTGATTCGGGTGTTCCATTCCCCTCCGTATCATGTGATTCAGGTGTTCCAATCCCCTTCCAATCATGTGATTCAGGTGTTCCAATCCCCTCCATATCATGTGATTCCAGTGTCCCAATCCCCTCCATGGACACAGGTGTATACAATCAAGCCCCTAGGCATGCAGACGGCTTCTACAAACATTGGTGAAAGAATGGGTCGCTCTCAGGAGCTCAGTGACTCCAAGCGTGGTCCCGTGATAGGTGGCCACCTGGGCAATAAGTCCATCCGTGACATTTCCTGGCTACTAAATATTCCACGCTCAACTGTTAGTGGGATTATAACAAAGTGGAAGCCACTGGGAACAACAGCCACTCAGCCACCAAGTGGTAGGCCACGTCACATGACAGGGCGGGGTCAGCACATGCTGAAGCGCACAGTGCGCAGAAGTCACCAACTGTCTGCAGAGTCAATAGCTAAAGACCTCCAAACTTGGTGTGGCCTTCAGATGAGCCCAACAACAGTGCGTAGAGAGCTTCATGGAATGGGTTTCCATGGCCGAGCAGCTGCATCCAAGCCTTCCATCACCAAGTGCAATGCAAAGCATCGGATGCCGTGGTGTAAAGCATGCCACCACTGGACTCTAGAGCAGCTGCATCCAAGCCTTCCATCACCAAGTGCAATGCAAAGCGTCGGATGCCGTGGTGTAAAGCACGCCGCCACTGGACTCTAGAACAAGGGAGACGTGTTCTCTGGAGGGACCAATCACGCTTCTCTGTCTGGCAATCCAATGAATGTGTCTGGGTTTGGCGGTGGCCAGGAGAACGGTTCTTGCCTGACTGCATTGTGCCAAGTGTAAAGTTTGGTGGAGGGGGGATTATGGTGTGGGGTTGTTTTTCAGGGGTTGGGCTTGGCCCCCTAGTTCCAGTGAAGGGAACTCTTAAGGCGACATTTTGGACAATTTCATGACCCCAACTTTGTGGGAGGAGTTTGGGGATGGCCCCTTCCTGTTCCAACATGACTGCCCACCTGTGCACAAAGCAAGGTCCATAAAGACATGGAGGAGCCAGTTTGGGGTGGAGGAACTTGACATGACTGCATTGTGCCAAGTGTAGTGTTTGGAGGGGGGGTGATGGTGTGGGGTTGTTTTTCAGGGGTTGGGCTTGGCCTTCAGGAAATGCCGCCATTTTGTCACCCTGGCCGGTTTCCAGGTGCCCCGCCCGTTGCCCGCACCCTGTCTCTTGCGCTCTGATTGGCTCCCGGTTGCACAGACTCTCCACAATCTGCTCGCCGGTTGTCGTCTTTCCTCGGAGTTGACAAGCAGACGCTGATATCTGATAACAAGGAAATCTTTGGCCCGTTTCGCATGATTGCTCTCCAGAGTGACTGAGACGTCGGCGGACGGCGATCTGGTGCGCCGCGTCCTGACCCGACATTTCTTTATTCACACGCCGTCCTGACGTCTGACCTGCCGCTCCTTTGTGGGCGTCGTCCCGACTCACTGACATTCTTGGCCTGGTGTATAGATTGGGGGGGGGCACCCGGGGGGGCACCCCAGGGAGAAATCTGAAACATTTTATTAAATAAACAGAAGAGAAGAAACCAAAAGTATGAATGTGATAGAAAACAACGAAGCCGCACTGCGGATGCATCCATGGCCTCAGCGCTTGGACACAGCACACGCCTTCAGTGTCGTTTCTGAAAGCATGTACATGCATGTCCCACAGGCCGGCTGGAGGATTATTCATACCAAAAGTGGAACTAAACTCTCATCAACTAAACCCGATGAATGCACTGAACTGTCTGTGATCCGTATGCTGCGCACCCTTCATACAGAGGAGGGAGTGTTACATTTAAGGGGGTTTGGTTTATTTGTTTTGTTTACATTTCATAGTGGTGGCCCTTGTGGCCCTTTACCACCCATGGACAGACTGGAAGCTGATGCCCAGTTGGCAGCACCTCAACACTTGTGTGGCCTCTGGTGCCCGGCTTTCTCATCCCGCCATAGTGGTGGCCCTTGTGGCCCTTTACCACCCATGGACAGACTGGAAGCTGATGCCCAGTTGGCAGCACCTCAACACCTGTGTGGCCTCTGGTGCCCGGCTTTCTCATCCCACCATAGTGGTGGCCCTTGTGGCCCTCTGCCACCCATGGAGAGACTGGAAGCTGATGCCCAGTTGGCAGCACCCCAACACTTGAGTGGCCTCTGGTGCCCGGCTTTCTCATCCCACCATAGTGGTGGCCCTTGTGGCCCTTTACCACCCATGGACAGACTGGAAGCTGATGCCCAGTTGGCAGCACCCCAACACTTGAGTGGCCTCTGGTGCCCGGCTTTCTCATCCCGCCATAGTGGTGGCCCTTGTGGCCCTTTACCACCCATGGAGAGACTGGAAGCTGATGCCCAGGTGGCAGCACCCCAACACCTGTGTGGCCTCTGGTGCCCGGCTTTCTCATCCCGCCATAGTGGTGGCCCTTGTGGCCCTCTGCCACCCATGATCCTCGGGATCCGATCCGCCAGTAAGAAGCCATGTTGGTTGAAGTGGGCAGTGCGGAGTTCCGGCGGGTTGCGACACAATTACGGAATAATTCCGGCGTCTCATTATATCGCAGAATAACGGCCGCCGGTAAGTTTGATTTATTAGGTCGCCATTTTGAAGGGGGTGACAAAGCCGAGTGCCGGATCGTCTAGAATCAGGATTTACGGAAATAAATTCACAATAAAAGACGGAAAGGTTATTAAGCGCGGAGCCGGAGTCTGGAGCCACGATAAAACATCTTCTCTGGGGCCCCATATGTATCAGTATTAAAGGGCCCGTCAGCCGCCCTCCTGCAGACCTGACAGCCATTAATGTGGGAACCGCGGAGTCCCCGCCATGACACGGAAAATGGCGCTTATTTATGATTGGCTGATGGAGGAAATGCACGCCGATTCTTCTCTTCTCGATCGTTCGCTCCGGACAGCAATCAAACTGCTAACCGTGCCTAGGCTGAGATGATGTCATCAGTGTGCTGCAGGCAGAAGGAAGCATTTCCTCAGTCTCCCCTCCCCCAGTGATCGGACTGTACATTGTAACTTTGTAGAAGGAGGAGGAGTCATTTCCTCAGTCTCCCCTCCCCCAGTGATCAGACTGTACATTGTACCTTTGTAGAAGGAGGAGGAGGCATTTCCTCAGTCTCTCCTCCCCCAGTGATCAGACTGTACATTGTAACTTTGTAGAAGGAGGAGGAGTCATTTCCTCAGTCTCCTCCCTCAGTGATCAGACTGTACATTGTAACTTTGTAGAAGGAGGAGGAGTCATTTCCTCAGTCTCCTCCCCCAGTGATCAGACTGTACATTGTAACTTTGTAGAAGGAGGAGGAGTCATTTCCTCAGTCTCCTCCCCCAGTGATCAGACTGTACATTGTAACTTTGTAGAAGGAAGAGGAGGAATTTCCTCAGTCTCCCCTCCCCCAGTGATCAGACTGTACATTGTAACTTTGTAGAAGGGGGAGGAGGCATTTCCTCAGTCTCCCCTCCCCCAGTGATCAGACTGTACATTGTAACTGTGTAGAAGGAGGAGGAGGCATTTCCTCAGTCTCCCCTCCCCCAGCGATCAGACTGTACATTGTAACTTTGTAGTAGGAGGAGGTATTTCCTCAGTCTCCTCCCCCAGTGATCAGACTGTACATTGTAACTTTGTAGGAGGAGGAGGAGGCAGCGCACCATACTGCACGGTATATGTGTGGTGTGTTGGTTTGCCGTTTACAATTAATTGCACCAACGCACTGCACATAGCACAGGTATGTTGCAATGCATCATGGGAGTACATGTTAATGCACGTGTTGCCCCCGATGCACGGCTGTGAAGGGGCCCCTTGGTGTGCCGTGGTGTTATCACAGGCTGCTGGGACTTGTAGTTCCTCTAGAACCATCTAATCTGGCATTGCCGGCAGTTTATTTTCCCGCAGAGCGATCCGGGCAGCAATCTGCTCCTCACACGCCGTCGCGGCACATTTCCCGCCTCTCAGGGCGCTCGGGGCTTCAAACGATTCGTTAGCCTTGCCCCCCCCCCCCACCAGCCGCGCGGCTCGTATCCCCGTATCTGTGCTCTGACGCCCCCCGCTCTGGATTTGCCGCTCTCTCGCCTCGCGGCTCGTATCCTCATATCTGCGCTCTGACGCCCCCCGCTCCGGATTTGCCGTTCTCTCGCCGCGCGGTTTGTATCTTCGTATCCCCGTATCTGCGCTCTGACGTCCCCCGCTCTGGATTTGCCTCGCGGCTCGTTTCCCCGTATCTGCGCTCTGACGCCCCCACTCCGGATTTGCCGCTCTCTCGCCACGCGGCTCGTATCCTCGTATCTACGCTCTGACGCCCCCACTCCGGATTTGGCGCTCTCACGCCACGCAGCTCGTATTGCCGTATCTGCGCTCTGACGTCCCCCGCTCTGGATTTGCCGCTGTCTCGCTGCACGGCTCATATCCCCATATCTGCGCTCTGACGCCCCCCGCTCCGGATTTGCCGTTTTCTCACCACGCGGTTCGTATCTTCGTATCCCCGTATCTGCGCTCTGACGCCCCCCCGCTCCGGATTTGCCGCTCTCTCGCCACGCGGCTCGTATCCCCGTATCTGCGCTCTGACGCCCCCGCTCCGGATTTACCGTTTTCTCACCACGCAGTTCGTATCTTCGTATCCCCGTATCTGCGCTCTGACGCCCCCCCGCTCTGGATTTGCCGCTCTCTCGCCACGCGGCTCGTATCCCCGTATCTGCGCTCTGACGCCCCCGCTCCGGATTTGGCGCTCTCTCGCCGCGCGGCTCGTGTCCCCGTATCTGCGCTCTGACGCCCCCGCTCCGGATTTGGCGCTCTCTCGCCACGCGGCTCGTGTCCCCGTATCTGCGCTCTGACGTCCCCGCTCCGGATTTGGCGCTCTCTCGCCGCGCGGCTCGTGTCCCCGTATCTGCGCTCTGACGCCCCCCACTCCGGATTTACCGTTTTCTCACCACGCAATTCGTATCTTCGTATCCCCGTATCTGCGCTCTGACGCCCCCCCGCTCTGGATTTGTCGTTCTCTCGCCTCGCGGCTTGTATCCCCGTATCTGCCCTCTGATGCCTCCCGCTCCGGATTTGTCACTCTCTCGCCGCGCGGCTCGTATCCCCGTATCTGCGCTCTGACGCCCCCCGCTTCGGATTTGCCGCTCTCTCGCCGCGCGGCTCGTATCCCCGTATCTGCACTCTGACGCCCCCGCTTCGGATTTGGCGCTCTCTCGCCGTGCGGCTTGTATCCCCGAATCTGCGTTCTGATGCCCCCGCTCCGGATTTGCCGCTCTCTCGCCCCGCGGCTCGTATTCCCGTATCTGCGCTCTGACGCCTCCCGCTCCGGATTTGTCGCTCTCTCGCCGCGCGGCTCGTATCCCGTATCTGCGCTCTGACGCCCCCCGCTCCGGATTTGCCGCTCTCTCGCCGCGCGGCTCGTATCCCCGTATCTGCGCTCTGACGCCCCCGCTCCAGATTTGGCGCTCTCTCGCCGTGCGGCTCGTATTCCCGTATCTGCGCTCTGACGTCCCCCGCTCTGGATTTGTCGCTCTCTCGCCCCGCGGCTCGTATCCCCGTATCTGCGCTCTCACGCCCCCCGCTCCGGATTTGTCGCTCTCTCGCCGTGCGGCTCGTATCCCCGTATCTGCGCTCTGACGCCCCCCCCCCCCCCCCCCGCTCCGGATTTGGCGCTCTCTCGTCGCTCGGCTCGTATCCCCGTATCTGCGCTCTGACGCTCCCCGCTCCGGATTTGCCGCTCTCTCGCCCATCGCTGTCACATGGAATGGGAGCGTTGTGCACGGCTGACAGTCAGGGACGTCCTCCCGCTCGGCACGTCTCATGTCAGGACTTCACACAGATTATTTTTTATTTGTTCCCATTTTGTTGTTTCGGAGGAAGCGGCTGACGCCGGCGTCTTTCAGGGATTGAAAATCTATTTTGAAGAACAATTCCGGGGCCAACGCATTTCTAACCCGCCTTCAGCTCGCTCGTGCGTTCTCTTACAAGTCATGAAATCGTTCTGTGAGTCGTGGGATAGCCGGGAATCCGTCTGCATATTCGGCAGCTGAAATTTGAAGTCAGGCTTGCGATCGAAGCGCCTGAAAGCGATAATAAACCCAAACTAAGAATGTCCCATCTTCCATCTCATTAGACGTGGCGACTGCAGTCGTTTTCTTTTATTTAGGCTTTTTTTCTGTCTGTTTTCACCCAGTGATCTGGCCAGTAACACACCTCCTGTATGAGAGCACCCCCACTCTGGAGGAAAGGGCACAGGGGCATCATTGGACAGCAGCATTTTCAGTCTGGGGGGAGGGGATTGTTGAATGGACTATCAGATTTAGATACATTAACAAATTGAGCCAAACTCCAGCTAATACTTTAGTTACTGTCAGTACAAGTTCATTGGGTGCCCAGGGCAGGGGTGGGGAGCTGCACCCCATCCCCCAGGGCTGTCTTAATAGCATCATGGGCCTCTGGGAAAAGTAATGCACTGGGGCCCCTACTCTACCTACCTACCTTACCCTACCCTACCCTGCACCTACTCTCATGGCAAATGGGAACAGTATGGAGGGATCAGGAGGGCACAATACTGGGGGATCAGGAGGGTACAATAATGGGATCAGGAGGGCACAGAACTGGGATCAGGAGGGCACAATGCTGGGATCAGGAGGGCACAATGCTGGGATCAGGAGGGCACAATACTGGGATCAGGAGGGCACAATGCTGGGATCAGGAGGGCACAATACTGGGATCAGGAGGGCACAATGCTGGGATCAGGAGGGCACAATGCTGGGATCAGGAGGGCACAATACTGGGATCAGGAGAGCACAATGCTGGAATCAGGAGGGCACAATACTGGGATCAGGAGGGCACAGAACTGGGATCAGGAGGGCACAATACTGGGATCAGGAGGGCACAGAACTGGGATCAGGAGGGCACAATACTGGGATCAGGAGAGCACAATGCTGGGATCAGGAGGGCACAATACTGGGATCAGGAGGGCACAGAACTGGGATCAGGAGGGCACAATTATGCAATCAGGAGGGCACAATACTGGGATTAGGGGGGCACAATACTGGAATCAGGAGGGCGCAATACTGGGATCAGGAGGGCACAATACTGGGATTGGGATGGCACAATACTGGAATCAGGAGGGTACAATACTGGGATCAGGAGGGTACAATACTGGGATCAGGAGGGTACAATACTGGGATCAGGAGGGCACAATACTGGGATCAGGGGGCACAATACTGGGATCAGGTGGGCGCAATACTGGGATCAGGAGGGTACAATACTGGGATCAGGAGGGCACAATACTGGGATCAGGAGGGCACAATGCTGGGATCAGGAGGGCACAATACTGGGATCAAGAGGGCACAATGCTGGGATCAGGAGGGCACAATACTGGGATCAGGAGGGCACAACTGGGATCAGGAGGGCACAATTATGCAATCAGGAGGGCACAATACTGGGATCAGGTGGGCGCAATACTGGAATCAGGAGGGTAAAATACTGGGATCAGGAGGGTACAATACTGGGATCAGGAGGGCACAATACTGGGATCAGGAGGGCACAAAACAGGGATCAGGAGGGCACAGTACTGGAAACAGGAGGGCACAGTACTGGGATCAGGAGGGCACAATACTGGGATCAGGGGGGCACAGTACTGGGATCAGGAGGGCACAGTACAGGGGGATCAGGAGGGCACAGTACAGGGGGATCAGGAGGGCACAGTACAGGGATCAGGAGGGCACAGTACAGGGATCAGGGGGCACAGTACAGGGGGATCAGGAGGGCACAGTACAGGGGGATCAGGGGGGCACAGTACTGGGATCAGGAGGGCACAGTACAGGGGGATCAGGAGGGCACAATACTGGGATCAGGAGGGCACAGTACAGGGGGATCAGGAGGGCACAGTACAGGGGGATCAGGAGGGCACAGTACAGGGATCAGGAGGGCACAGTACAGGGATCAGGGGGCACAGTACAGGGGGATCAGGAGGGCACAGTACAGGGGGATCAGGAGGGCACAACGCTGGGATCAGGAGGGCACAATACTGGGATCAGGAGGGCACAGTACAGGGGGATCAGGAGGGCACAGTACAGGGATCAGGGGGCACAGTACAGGGGGATCAGGAGGGCACAGTACTGGGATCAGGGGGCACAGTACAGGGGGATCAGGAGGGCACAGTACTGGGATCAGGGGGCACAATACTGGGATCAGGAGGGCACAATACAGAACTACAGTCCAAATGCTTTCCGGATACGTTTGTGTGTTCCGTTGCATTGTTGATGCTTCTGATGCATTTCCCTCCCTTTCTTATACTTCAATTTAAACAGAGACGTGTGTGTTCCGGAGCGTTCCGGTGCTTTCCGGTGCAGTTTTGGTGCATTTTGTTATGCATTTCACTGCGTCCCAGTACAGTTCTGAGCAGGAATAATGCCGCCTGTTCTTTTCTGCATCCGGAACGCACCGGAACTGCAAGCGCTGATGTGAACAATGACGCTGACAACCCGATCACCGACTTTCTGTGCGTTTTGGATGCAGAAACAAAGTAACTGAAACGCATGGAGTGTGACCCGGCCTGAGTCACATGTTCAGGTTTCACAGATCCACCATCGGAGTCATGAGTCCAGAAAATGTTTCACAAAACGCATTTTAGAGGGATCTTTGTTCAGCGGAGCTGTGCGGACGCAGCCTGAAGAGGATGGGGCTGCATGCGTTTGTATTTGCATCGGGTAATCAGCGTTCGCCCTCCTATATGTACTGCTGATGTGAAGCTGAACTCATCATTAATCATTATATAACCGGCCGTCAGCGGTGAGTGCGACAACCGAAACCGCAGGACCGCCATGCGCTATTGTTCTCTGGTCCGCCAGTTGTGTAACGCCAGTGATGGTGACACCCCCCCCCCCCTCGTGTGGGAAAGGTCGGTGACCCCGGCGCTGTGCGCACATGGCGGCCGACATAATTACTCCATATATGGGATTACAGAGAAGGAGCTGATTTCATCAAAATTGGTTTTTGCTGCAAAACGACAGATTCGGCCATCGGCTGCATTTCACCGAAACAAAATATCGCTCAGCGTGGCTTCGTGACATTTGATACTTTTTGTTGTTTCTTTTGTCTTCATTTAATAGTTATCTATTTGTGGGTTTTTGTATTTATTTATTTTTTTGGGGGGGGGGTTATTGTATTTAATGCTCTATTTTCCCTGTATTTGATCATTATTTGTGAACTGATGTTTTATTTTTATTTTATTTATTTTTGCTGCATTTCCTGTCTGTAAATAAATTGACATTTTTGGTACAAGAACAGGTCCAGGATGGGTGAGAAGAGTTCCTGTAACTCTCAGGAGCCATTTAAACCTCATTTAAACCAATGATGGGACACTATTCCTCCCACTGACACCAATGATGGGGCACTATTCCTCCCACTGATACCAATGATGGGACACTATTCCTCCCACTGACACCAATGATGGGGCACTATTCCTCCCACTGATACCAATGATGGGGCACTATTCCTCCCACTGACACCAATGATGGGGCACTATTCCTCCCACTGACACCAATGATGGGGCACTATTCCTCCCACTGACACCAATGATGGGGCACTATTCCTCCCACTGATACCAATGATGGGGCACTATTCCTCCCACTGATACCAATGATGGGACACTATTCCTCCCACTGACACCAATGATGGGGCACTATTCCTCCCACTGATACCAATGATGGGGCACTATTCCTCCCACTGACACCAATGATGGGGCACTATTCCTCCCACTGACACCAATGATGGGGCACTATTCCTCCCACTGACACCAATGATGGGGCACTATTCCTCCCACTGATACCAATGATGGGGCACTATTCCTCCCACTGATACCAATGATGGGGCACTATTCATCCCACTGACACCAATGATGGGGCACTATTCCTCCCACTGATACCAATGATGGGGCACTATACCTCCCACTGACACCAATGATGGGGCACTATTCCTCCCACTGACACCAATGATGGGGCACTATTCCTCCCACTGATACCAATGATGGGGCACTATTCCTCCCACTGACACCAATGATGGGGCACTATTCCTCCCACTGACACCAATGATGGGGCACTATTCCTCCCACTGACACCAATGATGGGGCACTATTCCTCCCACTGACACCAATGATGGGGCACTATTCCTCCCACTGACACCAATGATGGGGCACTATTCCTCCCACTGACACCAATGATGGGGCACTATTCCTCCCACTGACACCAATGATGGGGCACTATTCCTCCCCCTGACACCAATGATGGGGCACTATTCCTCCTCCACTGACACCAATGATGGGGCACTATTCCTCCTCCACTGACACCAATGATGGGGCACTATTCCTCCCACTGACACCAATGATGGGGCACTATTCCTCCCACTGACACCAATGATGGGGCACTATTCCTCCCACTGACACCAACGATGGGGCACTATTTCTCCCACTGACACCAATGATGGGGCACTATTCCTCCCACTGACACCAACGATGGGGCACTATTCCTCCCCGACACCAACGATGGGGCACTATTCCTCCCACTGACACCAATGATGGAGCACTATTCCTCCCACTGACACCAATGATGGGGCACTATTCCTCCCACTGACACCAATGATGGGGCAATATTCCTCCCACTGACACCAATGATGGGACACTATTCCTCCCACTGACACCAATGATGGGGCAATATTCCTCCCACTGACACCAATGTAGGGGCAATATTCCTCCCACTGACACCAATGTAGGGGCAATATTCCTCCCACTGACACCAATGTAGGGGCACTATTCCTCCCACTGACACCAATGATGGGGCGCTATTCCTCCCACTGACACCAATGATGGGGCGCTATTCCTCCCACTGACACCAATGATGGGGCACTATTCCTCCCACTGACACCAATGATGGGGCACTATTCCTCCCACTGACACCAATGATGGGGCACTAATCCTCCCACTGACACCAATGATGGGGCACTATTCCTCCCACTGACACCAATGATGGGGCACTATTCCTCCCACTGACACCAATGATGGGGCACTATTCCTCCCACTGAAACCAATGATGGGGCGCTATTCCTCCCACTGACACCAATGTAGGGGCAATATTCCTCCCACTGACACCAATGTAGGGGCAATATTCCTCCCACTGACACCAATGTAGGGGCACTATTCCTCCCACTGACACCAATGATGGGGCGCTATTCCTCCCACTGACACCAATGATGGGGCGCTATTCCTCCCACTGACACCAATGATGGGGCACTATTTCTTCCACTGACACTAATGATGGGACACTATTCTTCCCACTGATACCAATGATGGGGCACTATTCCCCCCACTGACACCAATGATGGGGCACTATTTCTTCCACTGACACTAATGATGGGACACTATTCTTCCCACTGATACCAATGATGGGCACTATTCCTCCCACTGACACCAATGATGGGGCACTATTCCTCCCACTGACACCAATAATGGGGGACTATTCCTCCCACTGACACCAATGATGGGGCACTATTCCTCCCACTGACACCAATGATGGGGCGATGGATGAAAGATAAAACCTGATTGGTTAGCCTCACCAGTGACTCCACAATACTCCATAAAGTATATGAATCCTTCAGATAAACCCATCAGGATCTAGACAGAAAGGTTGCTTTGGGGCAGGATGTGACATCACCTGAACCACAGCAGATACAGCACACTGAGGACACGCCCACGAGGTCCTTATAAAGATAAAATCTGATTGGTTAGCCTCACCAGTGACTCCGCTTCAGTCGTTCAGCACCCCCGACTCGCTGTCAGGAAGCTGTTTTTATACATTGACCACCCTGACAGGTTCAGCTCAACCCTCCCCGCCCCGTCTAAGCTGGAGACAATCCCGCCGCCTGTCTTTGAGGAACCGTGCGTGACGTTGAGCGCCGGCGAGCTGTCTGCGTTAATTTCCCTCGGATTCCTCTTAATAATGATGTCTTGTTGTAAGTTGCGCAGAATTGGAACACAAGTTTTCTCAAGCAGAAAATGGCTTTCCCCTCCCCGCCTGGTGTAAAGAGATAAATAATAGTGTAATGAAAGGCGCACGGCACATCCCTCCGCCGCTTCCCCCGAGGCGGACATCTCCAATGTGCGTCCTGCACAGCCTGCGTGCCACGATGTGACAATCTCGTTAGCATCTAACACATGGCAGCGGCAGGACGGCGGGACGCCGCAATTCATTTCCCGGGTTTTTTTTTTTCATTTTATTTTATTTTTAACCCTTCTGCGAAAAAGGCAAAAAAAAAAAAAAAAAAAAAAGGCGATCAGAACGGCAAAGAGAGGAGATTTACGCCCGCTGTCATCGGCCGTGACATTTATATATGGCCGCACTGTACAGGCATAATGGACACAGCTGCGGCTTCGTAATGACCTGCAGCGCGGCGTATACGCCGTCGGATCCGCCGGCCGCCATGCAGCTGCATTTCGATAGAGTCAGATGCGGAGGTCGGTTAATCTGGAGGTCGGAGGACGAAAGAGCGGGGCCAAATGATTTGTCACAAAACCGGCACAGAGAGATTTTTTATGTTGGCTCAGTTTCACGGCCGGGGTTATAAATTCGCTTTTTTAAAATCCGTGACACGCCGCTGGCCCAGAATCCAACGCGGCCGGGTGGCTTTCCGCTGCTTTGGAGTCATAAATCTGCGCCTGCATTGTTGGGAGTCGGGGGCCATTGTGTATTAATTGGGTCGGGGAAGTGTAAGTGACACGCAGTGGGGATGGGGGGGGGGGGGGCAACGCGCCGCAGAGATTGTATTGGATTAGCCGGATATTTCAAAGGAAATTCACCAAAAAGCCTTCAAAAGTGGAAAACAAATATGTTGCTTAGTAGCTAACGGCGTCCATATCACGGCGAGGCTGGATGGAAGGTGACTCTGGAGTGTTGCAGATCTATCTTGCTGAAAAGGTGCATCTATGGTACAGGCGGGGGCGGACTGACAACTCATGGGGCCCCCGGGCAATAGGGGATCATGGGGCCCCTGTGTCCTTGCCCAACAGGGGAGGACTGACAACTCATGGGGCCCCCGGGCAATAGGGGATCATGGGGCCCCTGTGTCCTTGCCCAACAGGGGAGGACTGACAACTCATGGGGCCCCCGGGCAATAGGGGATCATGGGGCCCCTGTGTCCTTGCCCAACAGGGGAGGACTGACAACTCATGGGGCCCCCGGGCAATAGGGGATCATGGAGCCCCTGTGTCCTTGCCCAACAGGGGGGGACTGACAACTCATGGGGCCCCCGGGCAATAGGGGATCATGGCGCCCCTGTGTCCTTGCCCAACAGGGGAGGACTGACAACTCATGGGGCCCCCGGGCAATAGGGGATCATGGGGCCCCTGTGTCCTTGCCCAACAGGGGAGGACTGACAACTCATGGGGCCCCCGGGCAATAGGGGATCATGGGGCCCCTGTGTCCTTGCCCAACAGGGGAGGACTGACAACTCATGGGGCCCCCGGGCAATAGGGGATCATGGAGCCCCTGTGTCCTTGCCCAACAGGGGGGGACTGACAACTCATGGGGCTCCCGGGCAATAGGGGATCATGGCGCCCCTGTGTCCTTGCCCAACAGGGGAGGACTGACAACTCATGGGGCCCCCGGGCAATAGGGGATCATGGGGCCCCTGTGTCCTTGCCCAAACTCAAAAAAGCCTATGAAAAAGGTACCAGGGGCATCTCATGGGGCCCCCTACTGACCCCGGGCCCTCGGGCAGTGCCCGAGTTTCCAAATGGTCAGTCCGCCCCTGGGTACAGGTGTCAAACACAAGGCCTGAGGGCCAAATCCGGCCCTCCAGGCCATTTCATGTGGCCCTTGTACCTCTCCTGCAGGTGCCCCTTGTCTCCGCCCCCACATTGTCTCAGCAGTCCCCAACAGAGAGGAGAATAGAACAAATCTGCCAAATCCTCCTCATCCCCGCACCCCCTCATCTCTGCCTCCCTGGTCTCAGCATTCAGCAGACTCTTGGAACTGACTCCACTCCTCCTCTGGTCCTCCTCCAGACCCTGAACTTTCTGCTTTCCAGCTCTGCCCCCAGAAGGGCAGAGGTAATGTTAGGGAAGGTGGGGGATTCTTGACATCTGATGTAGTGGGGGGGGGGGGTGGGGTGCTCTGGACACAGGGGCGGACTGACCATTCAGACTCTCGGGCACTGCCCGAGGGGCCAGGGTCAGTAGGGGGCCCCACGAGATGCCTCTG
Organism: Staurois parvus; assembly: GCF_062004578.1. NCBI lineage: Eukaryota > Metazoa > Chordata > Amphibia > Anura > Ranidae > Staurois > Staurois parvus. The sequence continues at coordinate 10,916 of NW_028321636.1, read as the reverse complement.
GTACCTTACATAGGCTTTTTTGGGAGTGGTTTGAGTGTGGACGAGGACACAGGGGCCCCATGATCCCCTATTGTCTGGGGGCCCCATGAGTTGTCAGTCCGCCCCTGTGACTGGACATCTAGACATACAACCGGCCCTTTGAGGGCAACCATAATGCTGATACGGCCCGCGGTGAAATGGAGTTTGACACCCCTGACCTATGGTGGGTTCAACCTTCCTGACCATATAAACCATCTGATATCTGATATAAATAATACATCTGGGGGTTACAGAAAACATGAATTCTGTCTCCGAGCTCCTGAGTGGGCATAACAGCATAGCTCCTGTCTCTGATTTGGAGGGATTGTCCATCATCAGCTTCTTCATAGGTCATAGCACCCCGACTCATTCACCAAAAAAAAAATCAAAAGTAAATAAAACACAAGTCCCCTGATGTAAATCCATCGAACGGCAGCAGCTGACCCTCACGAAAGAAAAAAAAATGAGCGCAACCCGTCCCGAAGCTTGACCTGCACCGAATGAGAGGACCACTTTCCCCAGCCACTAAATATACAAAGGGGCAGGGTCACCCAGTAAGGTGACGTCATGGCGCGGTGCCTCAGAAGGACGTCATCATGTAACCCCGCCCCTTTGTTTACTTAGCGGTGTGGAATGTCGAGCTGTCATTCTGCGAGTGTCAAGTGATGGGAGAAACAAGTTTGGCAGGCGACTTTTTTTTTGCGGGTCGGCGGCTGGCGTTAATCGCGATTGACGATGGATTTACATTGGGGGGACATTTTTTTCTTACATTTTTTTGGTGATGAGTAGGGTACTATATTTTCCAATACTCATTGGGGGCAGGGGTGGATTTGCTACCCCTCCCCCACTGGCCAGGGTTGTGGGGAAGAGGCCCGTGTCCATCAACATGTTGAGGGCATGTGGCCTTGTATGGTGTGGGGGGGGGAGGCGGAGGCTGCTTGCTTATCCCCCCAACTTTCCTGCATGCTCAGATACGAGTCTGGTATGGATTTTGGGGGGACATCATTTTTTTTGGTGTGAGGTCCCCCTTAAAATTCATAATGGATCCAAAGGGTTGTGGGGAAGAAGCCCTTGTCCTCATCAACATGTTGAGGGCACCTTTTTCACCTGTTTTTTAGTCCAGAAGGAAAAATAGACTTTGTATTTTACCCACCAAAATAAAATGTTCAAAAACGAGGTCTGCCCCCCTCCCTGTAAACCTAAAATATACATAGTAGAATATACGCCTTCCAACCTAACCAAGCCTGCTAGGCCACACCCTCCACCGTCCCGTAACCTCCACCGTCCCGTACCCTCCACCGTCCCGTACCCTCCACCGTCCCGTACCCTCCACCGTCCCGTAACCTCCACCGTCCCGTAACCTCCACCGTCCCACACCCTCCACCGTCCCACACCCTCCACCGTCCCGTAACCTCCACCGTCCCACACCCTCCACCGTCCCACACCCTCCATGTTCCATACCCTCCACCGTCCCATACCACCCACCGTCCCACACCCTCCCCCGTCCCACACCCTCCACCGTCCCAAACCCTCCACCGTCCCAAACCCTCCACCGTCCCATACCCTCCACCGTTCCATACCCTCCACCATTCCATACCCTCCACCATTCCATACCCTCCACCATCCCAGCTATACAAAATACACAAACCAAGTTTCTGGAGTCAAAATGGCCATAGCAGCCTTTTATTAACCAATAAATTAATTCAACATAAATAACATAACATTACAAATTATAAACAGATGAAAATGTGGTCATGTGAGGACCATAAACCCAACTTCACTTTTGCTGAAAACATTCCTTCAACTTAAGCCCCCAGCCACAACCCACCGGCTCAGAGACAATCCTACTTATCCCCAGCCACAACCCACCGGCTCAGAGACAATCCTACTTATCCCCAGCCACAACCCACCGGCTCAGAGACAATCCTACTTATCCCCAGCCACAACCCACCGGCTCAGGGACAATCCTACTTATCCCCAGCCACAACCCACCAGCTCGGGGACAATCATACTTATCTCCAGCCGCAACCCACCACCTTGGAGACAATCCTACTTATCCCCAGCCACAACCCACCGGCTCAGAGACAATCCTACTTATCCCCAGCCACAACCCACCAGCTCGGGGACAATCATACTTATCTCCAGCCGCAACCCACCACCTTGGAGACAATCCTACTTATCCCCAGCCACAACCCACCGGCTCAGAGACAATCCTACTTATCCTCAGCCGTAACCCACCGGCTCAGAGACAATCCTACTGATCCCCAGCCGTAACCCACCGGCTCAGAGACAATCCTACTTATCCCCAGCCACAACCCACCGGCTCAGGGACAATCCTACTTATCCCCAGCCACAACCCACCGGCTCAGGGACAATCCTACTTATCCCCAGCCACAACCCACCGGCTCAGAGACAATCCTACTTATCCCCAGCCACAACCCACCAGCTCGGGGACAATCATACTTATCACCAGCCACAACCCACCAGCTCGGGGACAATCCTACTTATCTCCAGCCGCAACCCACCACCTTGGAGACAATCCTACTTATCCCCAGCCGCAACCCACCGGCTCGGGGACAATCCTACTTATCCCCAGCCGCAACCCACCGGCTCGGGGACAATCCTACTGATCCCCAGCCGTAACCCACTGGCTCAGGGACAATCCTACTTATCCCCAGCCACAACCCACCGGCTCGGGGACAATCCTACTTATCCCCAGCCACAACCCACCGGCTCGGGGACAATCCTACTTATCCCCAGCCACAACCCACCGGCTCAAGGACAATCCTACTTATCCCCAGCCGCAACCCACCACCTCGGGGACAATCCTACATATCCCCAGCCACAACCCACCGGTTCAAGGACAATCCTACACATCCCCAGCCGCAACCCACCAGCTCAGAGACAATCCTACTTATCCCCAGCCGCAACCCACCAGCTCGGGGATAACTCTACTTATCTGCAGTGACCACCATGTTACCTATTCCGAGTTAACTCCTTGTTAACCAGAATGTACCGAGGTCCCCATACCACCGATGGGTCCCGAATCTGTCTCCATACAGAATTCTTTCCTAGTCCAAAGACCAACCACCGCCAAGGCCGCCATGACAATCCAAACCAAAACATGAAGGGAAGGGAGGGTGGAAAGCTTCTTCTTCTTCCAACTTCCCCCACTGGACTTCCTGAGGTCAGGCACTCCTTTTCCTCCCTGTGAGACCCTCCCCAACATCCCCCATCCAATCAGGTAAGCCATAATCCCCAAAACTTCCTACCCTTCTTTTAACCCTCTGTTGTCCCTCTATTCCCCCCAGTCATGTCCCTGCGCTTATTTTTTTTTTTTTTTTGCTCCGGGCCTACCTTTCCTGTGGAGCCCATCATGGTGTCAGACGAATGTCACAGGGACTTTAAACCAAGAGGGGGCGCCGCGCTGCTGCTGGGTGCACACCATCAAACACGGATCTGTTTTCAGCTTCTTCATTGAAAGGTTATCTGACACCACCGGGCTCAGAGATATTTCAGGATAAAAATTTGAATGGCAGCTTGTTGCATTGTCATCATTGTCAGGATGTCAGATGTAACCCTTTCTCTGGAAAAGATGAAATAAAAGCGCTGCTTTTGCTGAGACCTCGGAATTCTGCAGCCCTCCGCTCGTTTTCTTGCTTTAAATATCATTTTTATATTTTATATATATGACACTGTATATATATATATATATATATATATATTTATTTATTTTATTTTTTTCCACACAAAAGCTTTTCCTTGCGGTCTTTGTTGACGTGTCTTGGCAGCCAGATCTTCAAAGATCCCCATTACAAAGCCTTCTTTGTGGCGCACCGGTTGTTCCGCACGCGCCTTGTATGTCTGTTTCCAAAAAATGGCTCTAAAACACAATAGATCTGAATTATAATCTATATATAGAATGCTGCATCCTATCTATAGCTGAATGGTCTGCAAAAAAAAAAAATTCTGTTCTTTTATACTTTGTAAAACAATCTTGACAGTCATTCCTGCGCTGGAAAGTAGGAGACTGCAAGCTGACCATAGCGGCTGGTCGCATGACCATGGACATGGAGGACCGGCAGTCCAGGGCGCCATGTTGCCATCTTACTACCCACATGGAAGAAAAATATATTTTAAAAATATTCTTCCCAAATATATTGACCTGTATTTGAAATACTACAATTGTGGCCGTATTCAATATATTTCAAAATATAGATCAATATATATATACTGTATATACTTTATGTTACAATGCATTTTTTTATATATTACAAAATATATGAAAAATATTTTTAAAAATAAATTTTCAAATATACTGCCTGTCTTTAACCGCTTCACGCCGGCTGAGCGCAAATGTGCGGCCTCCCAGTGTCTGGGCCTCACATTTGCGTTCTGTTAAAAAAAACATATGTGCTAAGAGCGCGCGCCCTGCGCAGGGGCGGACTGACAACTCATGGGGCCCCCGGGCAATAGGGGATCATGGGGCCCCTGTGCCCTCACCCACACTCAAACAACAGCCACAAAAAGCCTATGAAAGGTACTACGGGCATCTTGTGGGGCCCCCTAATGACCCTGAGCCCTCGGGCAGTGCCCGAGTACCCGAATGGTCGGTCCACCCCTGGCCCTGCGCGCTCCTATCACACATGTCCGGTACTCACGGAAAGGTCCCGATCTCCTCTTTCAATCGGGACCTTTCCCGATCATGTGACCACCGTGACGGAGTGTCGCGGCGGTCACATGACCCTAAACCCCGCCCCGCCTCTTAAAGGGCGGGGGGGTGCCAGTGCCAAGGGTTTAAAAATACATTTATTCTACATTTTTGGAATGCATTTACCAATATATGTAAAAATATATGTTAAAATGACTTCTGTATACGTAAAAAAATTTGAAGAATATATTTTTAAAAATATTTGTCATGTATTTTGTAATATATAAAAAATGCATTTCAACATACAGTATATATATATATATATATATATATATATATATAGGGGAGGGGAGGAGCCAATACACCTGTGCAGGACTGGAGGGGAGGAGCAGGGACACCTGTGCAGGACTGAAGGGGAGGAGCCGGCAAACCTGTGCAGGACTGAAGGGGAGGAGCCGGTACACCTGTGCAAGACTGATGGGGAGGAGCCGGTACACCTGTGCAAGACTGAAGGGGAGGAGCCGGTACACCTGTGCAGGACTTGAGGGGAGGAGCCGGTACACCTGTGCAGGACTGAAGGGGAGGAGCCGGCACACCTGTGCAGGACTGAAGGGGAGGAGCCGGTACACCTGTGCAGGACTTGAGGGGAGGAGCCAGTACACCTGTGCAGGACTTGAGGGGAGGAGCCGGTACACCTGTGCAGGACTGGAGTTGAGGCCGGAGGGGGGGTTTCACATTAGACCCGTTGTTCTCTCAGGATATGACGTCTAGGTGTTTGCGGTGGGCTGGACCTCCACTTTTGGTTCGGCTTTCATTCGATGGCAGGAATGATAGTTCCCGTACGGGTGGCGGCCTGTTTGTCGCTCGCTGCCATCTGATCAGCTCTTGGCAGGTAACTGAGTCCCGTGACGCAGACACCAGGGACGGCTCCTCTGCTCTCCCCGGGGCCCGGGGCCTCCAGCTTGTGACATGATGTAAGGAAGTGCAACAGCAGTTTGCAGCTTCCAAGTGATATTCTGCTGACCACAGGATGGCGCCGCGCTCAGGTGTTCACACTGTACAGCTGGACAGAATCTGTGCTGGGAAGGTGCGGAGACTCGAGTGGCGGCTACAGACGTTCTCGAGGGGAAATGGACGATTTCTGTTGTCGTTCGTCTTCTGCAGAAATGTATCGATTTTATTTTTATTTTGTGTTTATAAATATTGACAGGTTAAAACTCCGCCCACTACAGAAAGAGAACATGTCACAACTTCACTTGTAGGCAATAAATTCCGGACACAATACACAGCAAGCAGCATGTTCTAGGCCTATGTATGTCTAGCTGTATGTTCTTGGCTCCTTGTAGTTCTATGTATGTCTAGTTGTATGTTCTTGGCTCCTTGTGGTTCTATGTATGTCTAGTTGTATGTTCTTGGTTCCTTGTTGTAGTTCTATGTATGTCTAGATGTATGTTTTTGGCTCTTTGTTGTAGTTCTATATATGTCTAGTTGTATGTTCTTGGCTCCTTGTGGTTCTATGTATGTCTAGTTGTATGTTCTTGGCTCCTTGTAGTTCTATGTATGTCTAGTTGTATGTTCTTGGCTCCTTGTAGTTCTATGTATGTCTAGTTGTATGTTCTTGACTCCTTGTGGTTCTATGTATGTCTAGTTGTATGTTCTTGGTTCCTTGTTGTAGTTCTATATATGTCTAGTTGTATGTTCTTGGTTCCTTGTTGTAGTTCTATGTATGTCTAGTTGTATGTTCTTGGTTCCTTGTTGTAGTTCTATGTATGTCTAGTTGTATGTTCTTGGTTCCTTGTTGTAGTCCTAGGTATGTCTAGTTGTATGTTCTTGGATCCTTGTTGTAGTTCTATGTATGTCTAGTTGTATGTTTTTGGCTCTTTATTGTAGTTCTATGTATGTCTAGTTGTATGTTCTTTGTTCCTTGTTGTAGTTCTATGTATGTCTAGTTGTATGTTCTTGGTTCCTTGTAGTTCTTTGTATGTCTAGTTCTTGGCTCTTTGTTGTAGTTCTAGGTATGTCTAGTTGTATGTTCTTGGCTCTTTGTTGTAGTTCTATGTATGTCTAGTTGTATGTTCTTGGCTCTTTGTTGTAGTTCTAGGTATGTCTAGTTGTATGTTCTTGGTTCCTTGTTGTAGTTCTATGTATGTCTAGTTGTATGTTCTTGGTTCCGTGTTGTAGTTCTAGGTATGTCTAGTTGTATGTTCTTGGTTCCTTGTTGTAGTTCTAGGTATGTCTAGTTGTATGTTCTTGGTTCCGTGTTGTAGTTCTATGTACTTTGGGATGTGGTACGCCCTCAGATGGCAGGTTGTCTGGCATCCATAACTATATATGTACAATTCTAAGGCAGACATATGTTTCTGCAGAGCAGAGAAAGGTAAGAACCCGCAGAAATCCTACAATGTATGAAGTCCACATGGAGAAGTTTTTTTTTCTCCACAAAACTGGAGTTCCCCTTTAAGTGTGACCCCTGTGATGGATTGAGGGCTGTTTTGATTTATTTTCAGGCAGCCGGCTGTGCGTGAGGGTTCCGCTTTGCCCTAATTTTCCACTCAAGTGTCTGGGCAGAGCCTAGAAAATTGTCACCTCCACTTTTCACGGCTCCATGCTGTCAGCTGCTGCCCTAATTTCATCTCGGCTCACCCCACCCCCTCCTCCTTCCCTTCCAGTTCAGCGGAGCACGGCTTCTCCTCTCCAGCGAGCGCTTTCCCGTTTTGGCATCAGCTGCGTCGCCTGTTTGTACCCGCTGCGCGGTTGCGTCCAGGTTCTGACTAGGCCACCAGCCGCAGACACCTGCCTCGCATCTGAGGAACAGCTTGTCATCCGCCGTAACCTTACATGGCGGCAGCCGGCGTCTCATCGTGTTCATTAGCAGCGCGCTTTCATTACAAAGCTCTCCTCGCAGATATAATGAGTCGCGTTGGCATCATATGAGGCGGATCCCGCCCTGCACTTAGCACCGCGGCTGACCCCGCGCCGCTGCAAGTCACGTAGGGCTGCACACCTCTCTGATGCCTTCACCCAGGAGACGCTGACAATTGGAATTGACCTCAGAGAAAGTAAAAAAGACCTTCACGGCCCAGAAGCCTCCAGGGTAGCAGAACTGTCAATTACTGCGCTGCTAATTGAACGCGGAATCCGTCGTCGTTGCCGGCTTTCCAAGAGGTTCTGTGGCAGCTTCTGTAATGTGGAAAGCATGAGCCGCCGCAGTCCTGATATCGTCTGCGATAGTTTGCAGAATTCACCAAAATAGGCCAAAAAAACGCCAAAACTCTCAAGTTGGTGTAAATACCTGTATGCCAGCGAACAGAATCTCCAGAGCCGGGCCACTTTGTCCCCTGATTGGTCGGAAACACCAATAATCTACGGCGGTTTGAAAATTCAGGGTCAGCGCTTCCGTCTTCCCATTGATGGTTTATTATTGCATTTGAGTTGCCTTTGTGAACCAGTTTTTATGAAAGTGTCCCTAATATGGAGGGTCGTCCTGCTATAGGGTGAGAATCGTCTCTCAGTTGTGCTCCTACGTTGTCACCGTGTCGCAGGAATCACTGCTGGAGGTTGCCGGTTCATGAAAGCACATGGCATGGGAGACATGATGGTTCAAGGGGTGTCATGGAACGTGTACATGGTTCTAACCAGTGCCATGACAAGGTCATCTAGACCTCAGGGGAGCGTGCCAAACTGTGAAACCACCCCCCCCCCCCCAACATGTGTAAGCATTATGTGCAGGGGCGGACTGACCATTTGGAAACTCAGGCACTGCCCGAGGGCCCGGGGTCAGTAGGGGCGACATGAGATGTCCCTGGTACCTTTTTCATAGTTTTTTTTTTAGTTTGGGCAAGGACACAGGGGCCCCATGATCCCCTATTGCCCTGGGGGCCCCATGAGTTGTCAGTCCGCCCCTGATAATGTGTCAGCAAAAATCCCCTCTCCACCGCCATCAAGTACAGCATGCTTGCCCCCTAAGCATAAATTCCCCCCCCAGTACAAATCTGCCCCCCCCCTACAAGCACAAATCTCTGCCCCCCCAGTTCAAATCCTCTCTCTCCCCAAATGCTCCCTAAAAAAAAAAATCACCCCTCCTAGCACAATTCTTCTATCACTTAAAATTTCTCCTCTGAGTACACATCCCCTCCCCCCTCTCCAAATCCCCCCTCCCAGCACTAATTCCCTCCAAATCCCTGCTAACACAAATACCCCCCCCCCGAAATCATACCTAATAGCACAACCCCCCCCAGGGGCGGACTGACCATTTTGGCACTCAGGTACTGCCCAAGGGCCCTTAGACAGTAGGGGGCCCCATGAGATGCCCCTGGTACCTTTCATAGGCTTTTTTGGGTGTGGTTTGAGTGTGGGCAAGGACACAGGGGCCCCATGATCCCCTATTGCTCGGGGGACCCATGAGGTGCCAGTTCGCCCCTGCCCCCCCCCAAAAAAATTGCCCTCCTATCACACATCCCCTTCCCCCTCTACCATGTCACCGCTTCGAACAGAAATGCCCCAAATCCTCCCTCCTAGCACAAATCATCTTCCCCCATGCCCCCTTCCAACACACACACCCCCATCACCACTCCTAGTACATCACTCCAAATTTCACCTCCTAGAACAATGCTTATCCCCTGCTGCCCCCAAATTCTCCCTCCCAACACAAATCCCCTCCCCCCAATCTTTTTGTGCCCCCCCACCTCACATAATAGTACAGTGCCCAGGGCATGCAGCCCCTTCTGCCCAGCCCTGGATCTAACACATGGACGTAGCTTGAGGGGTGGCAATGGCAACCCCACCCATGCTCCTGGGGGCCTCCCTGTGGCAAGCCCTTTCCCTCAGCAGGGCTCTCTCTGCTCGGCCCCAGCCCAGTACACCCCCTTACTCCCTGCCTGGTACAGCCCTTATCAACCTCGCTCAGGCCTGCTCAACTGTGCACACAAGGTGGGGACAGGCAGACCACACTCTGAGCTGGGTGAAAGCAGTGGGCTTGTTTGTGAATCTGGAAGTCAGAGGGCTTTCCCACCCTAGGAAGGGCCCAGGTCAGGCCTTCTGAGTTTCCTCTTTTACATACAAGCGCATGGTGGAAGCGGCGGGTTGTGGTGGGGGACCCCAGGTCAACCTTTGCATCTGGGCCCACAAGCTTCAAGCTATGCCAAAGTTCTAAGAAAATTGTTCCCACCTCCTGTTCACCAAAAACACCTCAAACCACCATCCACCAGGGCCAGGACCACCATTAGAAATCATGGGGCCCTGCACAGCCTAGCTGGCAGGACCCCCTTGAACACTAGGAGTGACACTCAATATTGCTCCCAAAAGCAAAAATAAAAAAGTCCCTTCTCTGCCCCAGGCCCTCTTGCTGAGTTCTTGCTAAGCTATTGGAACCCGGGGAACTTTACTGTAAATGTTAGTGGAATAAATTCATCTGCATCCCATGGAGGATAAAAAGGTCCCCTCTGTCCTCTCTGCCCCTGGACCCCCGTATGTGGCTAATGGAGTCAGCGCTCAGTACAGAGCTCTACCCCTCTCTCATCAGCCCTTACCACGGCTGCCAGATTTGACTGTTACTATGGACTTGGACACCTGCAGCAGATTGCTGTACCTATGTAACTGTAGAAGTAATTTCAGAGCTTGCTGTCCTTAAGGGTCCTGCTGGTTGGCTTACAGGTCATGGTTGTTGAAGAGTTTCACATCAAATGTACCGGTTTTAATGTCGGAAATGAGGGCAGGGAGGGCGACCATATGTGTTGTATGCTTGACGTCTCCAACTCAACACAGAGGCTGTTGCCCCATCTTCTGCTGTAGGCCATGTAAGTGACAACATGAATGGCCATAACCTCTCCAAGAACCATTGGGACATCTGAATTAACCATTGGGACCTAAAAAAAAAAAACAACTAGGACCTCTGAATGAACTATTGGAACTTCAAAAGAGCCAGTGAGACCTCTGAACAAACCATCATGACACGTGAACAAAACATTGGGACCTCTGATTGAACCATTGGGACCTCTGATTGTACCACTGTCTGGGGCCTCTAAAGGAACCATTGGATCCTCTGGAAAAAAAAAAACTGATGGGACCTTCAAAAAAACAAATGGGACCTCTTAACAAAGCACTGGGACTGCAAATGAGCCAGTGGGACCTCTGACAAACCATTGTAACATGCAAACAAACCATTAGGACCTCTGGTTGAACCATTTGGACCTCTGAACACACATTTGGACCTCTAAATGAACCATTGAGACCATTTAAATGTATCATT